>NW_009610457.1:34922-39208 GCF_000690535.1 Cariama cristata
GGGGGGTGGGGGGTGGAGTGAAGCATAAAACGAAAAGGCAAAAAATTTCCATGCTCTCCTGCTTTAGTCTTCTTTTGCTTGGTTCAACTAATTGTCACCAGTTTCAGTGCACACAAGTCTTGTCATGCCAGAGAGCTGTTCCCAGATTCATTTGAATTCACAATTGTATCAGAATACTCCAAAAAGCATTCAATTTGGTACAACTTCTCAGGCTGGCACCATTACTTTTTTCACTGGCATGATACTGCTAATACATTCCGGCAATCCTTAAGTACTACTGGTTTTGAAGCACTAACACACATACAAAGATATGCCAGTACAAGTTCAAAAGAGATGGCCCACCACCGAAATTCTTTTTTTTTTTTAAAGCGATGTTCTTGGTATTTATGAATTGGTTTACTGTGGTATTATAAAATGGAACACTTTGAAAAGCTCCTTTCTTAAAGCTTTCCTTAAAATAACAAATCTCAAAGCAGATAATTTCATCTTGAAATATTAAAAAAGGGAAGGACTCAGATTACCCAAACCCAATGTATTTGAAGAGAACAAAAGCACTGCAGGACTTCACACAAGCATATCATATTTTAAGTGATGACAAATAAACCACAATTTGGTCAACTTCACTTCAGACACAACTCAGTGGAGCTACATGTTGGGAGTTCAAACAGACCTGACATAGCTCAGTTAGGTGTTAAAAGGAAGCTAAATCTTAGTCCAAGATAGTTTAGGAATGGAGTAAAACTGATTAGTAAGAAGTTGTTTATAAAGCAGAAGAGCTGAGGACAGCAAAACAAAGTGTCTGTGATCATTAGTAAGAAGACCATATACTCTGTTCCTGAGTTTACAACGTGATCAGGTGAGGATATAAAGTTATGTAGTTAGTGGACCAAATTCTGCTGTTAGCTGTATCACACAACCACACCAAAAGATGCCCACCTGCCTTAGTCCAGATGAGAGGATACGTTGGCCAAAACACATTTAAACGATCACGTCAGTTAGTAAAGCAAACGGAGCACTATTGTAACTGCCTTTCTGCAACAAGTGTCACATGCAATATATACTCAAATCAACTGTACTGAGGTCTCTACGTACTACTTCCCCCCACCCCCAAGACGTTCGCTCAAAATTCTGATGCTCGCTGCCTTCACTTGAAGACATCTCATTTAGCTGATACACAGTTGGCTAATAGGGCTTCAAATATAACCAGCTTTACCAAACTGTATACTTACGTGAATCCAAACTCAGGGAAAAGTTTTAGGCCTCAGATGGAAAAGTTTTCCTGAATTTTGAAACACTAATTCAAAGCGTTACATAAAGTTTACTCTGAACACCAAAAGAGTTGTTTGCAACTGCCTGTATAATTCCGTAATGGGAATGTAAGGTTTTATTAAATTCCAGAGGCTGGTTACAAGAACCCAAGCAGAAAGGTCACCGTCCTCTACTAAATCTTCTAGTACTTTTCCACACAGTGGCACGGAAACATCCACTTCTACATGATGTTTCTTATATTGTGTCATTACAGATAGAGGTAATATGGTCACTGAACAACTGAAATGCTTTAAAAATTCCCATACCAGAGAGAGTGGTATTGCTACTATGTAGTATATGGAGACTTCGATTTTTCAGCCCTTTTCTTTCATTTAGTATGTCCGAGTGAAATTCTAGCAATAATAAGAAAAATCTTGTGCATAGTTTAAACAAATGTTTCTGATACTATCTAAATTGGTTTGTTCTTTTTTTTATTATGACAGACACCATTGGCAACCTACATAAGATCATTCTGTGGTAGTACAAAAATTATTACATGTTCCAGGTGTCTGAAGGAGCTTCTGTATTTCATTTATGATTCCTTTAAAATATTCTGACCAGCTTCACTTTTTCTGCCCCTAAAGAGTACAGAGCACAGGAACGTACAGAGCACCTTCAACTTCTGAAAGGAAAGGCATCAGAAAAGCAGTTTCCAAAAATAAAAATCCCCATTTTACCCTCTTCTTTTGTTTTGGTTTCACATTTTTTATTGAATCTATTATATCAATATTAATGAAAATCATAATTCATCTGACTTCCCAGCAGGAAGAAAATGAGATTTTATTTGATCCACTGTTAATTCATTCCAGATAACTGCCCAAACCTCAGTCAGCTTCAGGTTAGAACAATATCAAGTCCAAATGCTACAGCTTTTTCTTGTCATTTAAAATAATTTACAAAACATAAACTCTCATTCAGACTTAGAACCTCAGAAATATTTCAAAGTGATGGGACGCTCAGATTAATCAACAACTTATTCTTAGTAACCAAATGTGTTTTCTAAAAAAAACCCAACACTTTAAAAAGCATTTTAACAGGAAAATATAATTATTAAAATCCTTCTCTGCCCTTATGAGAACCTATTTAAAATATATCTACTGTCCCTTACAAGTATATTACAGCAAAAAAAATCAGGTCACAGAGAAGGAGTTTTGTTTCTTGGGAAGATTTTCACAATTAGATGTTTAAGCTAAAAAACTCCTATGACTCAATACTTAAGCTACATGTTAGACTACATTTTAGAAGAAACAAGAAATCAGATTATAACAGTTCTCATAGAAAATATAATAAAAATCCTTGTGTTTTGTATATGTGGGTAACAAGTATGCTTAGAAGTGTATTCTGGCAGGGTGTTAAGTCTGTTATTCTATGACCTTCACAAACCATGTATTATAATGGAATTAGAATCTATTTAAAAGACAAGACAGTATCAGTTCTTGCTCTATTACAATAGAACAGCATTTCCAGTCATTTTCAATTTCAATCCCTCAATAATTTTTCAACAGATGTAAGAAACATGCACAATAAACATAAGCCTATTGACAAAAGGTTTCCTTTCCTAGTTGTCTCTTATGGAGCTCTAGAACAAATGGATTGCTCTCCATGAATTTACAGACCGAAAGCTGAAAAATGTTTCACTAAGTTTGCAGTAACTACACTGATTTATGGAAGAATAATTTGCCAGATTTGCTAGAAGTACTATATGTCTTTAGACAACAACTTCAGTCCAGAGAAAAGATGACACAACAACAGACTTCAAATACATTAAAATATCATTAAAATTGTGATTGCAATGAAGAAAATAACTGTTTAATTTGTAGCTAGAGGTTTAGAGTAGAATACACTTTTAACTCTAAATCCTTTGAGGAAGTTGTAGAATTCTCACTTTTTGGGATCTAAAGGTTTGGGGAAGAGTAGAGAAAAAAAACACTGAGTAATCATCTAAATTTTACTACTCTCTTTTTTCAGAGAACAGGAGTGTAGTAGCTGACTGTAGAGACCCTTTTCAGCCTTGCAGTACTTGACATCACTACAGTACTTGGCATTATCATCATGCTTTTGTGGCTTCATTAATAAGAAAAATCTTGTGACTGCACCATTAAGAGTTCAAAATAATTCAATTTCAAAGAATTCTCACAACAGAGTGATCTGTTTCATACTTCTAATGTGCTTACATACAACTAAGCTAGCAGCTTTACTCTGGTTTCAATACAAATAAATTCTCTATCTCCTTTCCTTGTTAGTCAAAGAAGAGATTTTTTTAATCTTACTCCATCAGGTACCTGTAAAGGCATTCATGAGACTTGCTCTATTTTTCAACTCATCCTGCTCCATCCTGAATATTCATGGCATGAAGTTATTTCTGTAGCACACACATAGCATAAGTAATTACAAAATATGTAACTGTTTAAAAGAATTGCAAATTATGCATAAGAATCATTTCACTACCGCAGAAAGAAACACCACCTAAGTTACATGCTTATGCCTTCCACAGTTGCCCAGTGTACAATAAGGAACTTGGCAGTGACACCAATGCAGGTGGGCTCCGACATCCAGTTCACGCATTAGAAGGATGAGGAAGTTTCACATTCAAGTCCGACTTTTTAAAAAGTTCCTAACGTAGTAATTATCGAAGGAAAGACAATTTAACTGCTTCATCAGGTATGGGGCGGTTTCTCCCTCACAACACACTATTCTCAGGCAAGAAAAACAGTTGTTTTTACCTCAAAGATCTCTCGTTTTAGCACAGTCAGAGCTACAGTCCTGAGTACCTTCTCACTCAGCCGAAGCCATCAGCGCAGGGAGGTCTCACACGCACCAGGCTAGGGCAGCGTTCAGGCTGCAACCGCTCCCCAGAACCGCGGACGGCCGGGTATATTTTTACAAGCTATCACAGAAGCCTTGTCACTGCTCTTTACGTTTCTAAAAATTTAATAAACAAAATAACCCACGCAGAGGTTTCACGGCGCGGTCTGTCT
>NW_009610458.1:0-13540 GCF_000690535.1 Cariama cristata
CCTCCGCTCCAGAGCCCTTCGCCTCAGTCATATCGCCATCGATACTCAGATGCTGTATCTCCACCACTTCTTACATGTTTCTGAAGACCCTAGAGATGGTAAGTCTAGCCCTAGTTTCCCTCCTGAGCTCTTTTGCGTGCTGATGCATGAGAGCAGGCTCCCGGGGCTGGTGGTCCGTGCCTTTGCTGATCTGCTGCTGCGCTGGAATCCGTCTTTTACGAGGCATGCTGCCTGGGGCCCGTTACCTAATTAACTGCTCAGCTGTGCTTGGGAGGGCTCAGCCAGCGCTGACGAAGCCAGGTTAGCAATCCCATTACTGGTTCTGCAGGGTAGTGCCCTCCCTCCCTTTTTTAGATGACATGACAAATAAACTGTACATTGACAAAGCCTAAAGGAATGTAGCAAGAGCTTTGCTGCGGTGATTCCCAGAAAGGTGCCTCCTGCTAGCCCACGGAGCTGGAAAAAGATGCACCCCATGCACTGGGACTAGGGGGAAGTCAGTCTTGCATTTCATCAAGTCAAGCATTTCATCATCCCACTATGACATCTTCAACTCACAGCTTCTTTCATCTATAAAACTATCTTCCCCTCAGGCTCAGACATTTCACGGAGGTGAGAAAGGGTCCCCGTATCTGTGTTTCGTCATTTAGGCTTTGCATAAATAATTTTGTTGCAGTCTGCTGCACTGGCTTCAGAAAACTCAAAACCAGAACTGAATTCATTGAGATTAAGGCATGCACTTTCCATAGCCAGCGGCACATGGAGGAGAGATGGGACCAGCATGGTGGCTGACCACCCCAGCCGCTGCAGCCAGCGACTCCGTTGGTAGCTGGGTGACCCACCAGCACCCTTCGTCACCACACATGCGTGGGGCACAAATTCACATCCTTGGCTCCCACAGCTCTGCCCCGCCACTCCCCGTGGCAGCTACGTGACTCACAAGCAGTTCACAAACCTTCCCTGGTAAAGTTTTGCAGAAACAAAACCCCAGCAAACAAAAAGTAAAAAAAAATAACAAAATCTTCAATATAAAAATTTCCCAACTTTTATTAACCACAAGGGACAGTGTGATGGGATAAAACCCGATTTTCTGTGTGAATCCCTGCATTTCCAGTCCAACGTGTCCTCCTGAACAAAGCCTGCAAGTCTCAGTTCTCATCAAATGTCTTTGCTGGAGCTGGGCGCATGGTCCTTAAGGATGCAGAGGGAAATAGAGAGCCATGCTTGGAGGGTGGCTAGCTAAATAAGAGGGAAAAGGGCAGCCACGGTCCTGGGCATGCTGCCCAGGAGAAAAATTGGGGAGAAAGAGGCATATTTTGCCAGCTGCGCTCCCAGTTATTTAGCCTGCAGCTGTAGCTGGGGAGAGGGCGAGGCGGATGGAGGGCGAATGCAAGCTCACATCCACTCAAGGTAACTCATTTTCTCATTACTGAGAAATGTGATGCGCAGGCAGGCAAATGCGGTGCTGGTTTCGGGTCTCCCTGCCCGGGCTGTTTGCCACAAGGCCGAGCGTTTCCAGGGGCTGGCAGCAGGAGTTAGGGTCTCGGTTTGGGGTCTGACCCCCGGATTGCTGGCACGTGCAGAGTAGGACTCACCGCTCGTCATCTGTGCTGGTGCCTTGTGCCAAAACTCTGTCCCAGGAGGGATGGGGCCAGGAGGTGTAGGCACCAGCTCCTGCTGCCCTACGCAGCTTTGGCAATGCCAGCACCCATCTTCAGGCTGCTTCTCCCCCCTCCACCCTACGGTCTTTCTCCATGGCAAGCTCTCACCCCATCCATCACCAAAGCAGGACTTGTTGTCCCATGCGCTGGTTCCTTTTTACCCAACCTGACCCCCTTCTCCACCAACAGCTGAAGTTGCAAAAGAGCAAAAGCAGGGTCTCGCAGGCCGGCAGCAAACTTGTTTTTATCACCCTTGCAATGCTCCCATCAGCTAAAATTCTTTCGAAATTGAGGCTCTGCTGACCTCTAGGGGAATGCTACAAAGCCAAAAGCATAGAGCCTTCAAAGCTCATGGCCTGCTACAGCCCTTCACATGCTCTTCAGGAGCTCTGTGATGGGTATAACATAGCTGCCACCCATTTCTGGGCCCTTTAGCACTACTAGAGGCTGTCCATAAAAAAAATCTGGCTCCAACACTGCCTCTTCCATCCCATCATTATAACAGCAATACTTTCAGAAAAGCATACAAGCAAGGGGAGGTTGTTGTGGAGAGAGATTACCTCCCATCAGACTGCCCCGTATAATCTCTGCTTTTATTTCAGTGCGGAGAAGCACTTGGGAGCCTGAGAGCTTGTGGCTTTCACCCCCTTCTGTATCAGTTTGTTGAACAAAAGGTGTAAAAAAACTTGCCCTGGTGTCACAAGTACAGCACTGCTCGGTGAAAAGCACAGATGCATACACATAGGCACTGGAAATAAAGTTAAATGTGCTTTTTTTATGGCATTTCATCACTCACTGAACAAGTGGTGGAAGCAAGAACCTTGTCACAGAGAAGGAACATGAAGACTCGTAGAAAGGAGGAATAAAATCTGATGTGCTCCTTAAAATAGCACATGGAGCTGCTGCGGGGGGTAACTCTACATTTCCCAGCTGACTCTGCTTGAGGACAGCTGTGGTGGGAGACAAAGCATCAGGCAGGACCCTACAAAGGGACCACAAACTGCACACCTCTGGTGCATCTCTTCTCCTTGATACAAGGCCAAAACCTGTCATAGCCCTGGAATACCCCAATTTCTTAACTTGGGGAAGGCACGACGTAACTCTGGAGAGCTGGAGTGTGGACAGACTCGGAGTGGGGCAAAAGCTCTGTCCACGGCAGAGTGTCCCCACCTTGTATGGGACCTCCCCACCACAGCAGGGCAGCTGCTTGTCCTTGGGCTGAGGTCCACATTCGCAGAGAGCTGCTATAGCTAAACCAAGGTCAGTCGCCCTTCTGATGCAGAAAGAGGCCCATCCAGCAGATCTGAGCAGGCAGTGGGCTCCAAGTAGCTGAACACAGGCTGGGACCATCACCTCTTCCACAAGAGCATCTGTACATCACCACTTCCACAAGTATCTGTAGCCACAGCCTCATTGTCACCGTGGCTTCCACCCTACGTAAAGGTCTCTCAAGAGTTTGTGGGACTTGTGTTGCCAGGACTGTGCACCAGGACGATGGAGTCAGTCCTGGCAGGCACTCCACCGACCACAAGAATGGTTTTATAGACAACGCCGAGGGCTCTGGACACACCACAGGGCACGTAACTGGCATGCTCCTACTCGGCACTCGTGCCCTGGGAAGTGCCAAAAATAAAAGGCAAGTGCTAAGTTAAATCTCTTCCATGGGCTGGAAGATGTTCTTCAACCCTCAGGCAGAGGCTTATGACAAAAGGTAACGACTGACAGTGTTCCTTCAACTAAATCAGGGTGAGAAGATGTCAAAGAGGCAATTGAAAGTGCAGTGTTTAAAGAAAAGAGACAAATGAGTTGAACAGAACCACCAGTTTTCATTTCAGCATCACTACATATCTCTTAATTAGAACAGATGTCTCCCTAATCTGTGCGAAACAGAAGAGGACCTGGGAGGTCTGAAATCCTGGCTCATCCACAAATATTACCACCAATTCCCATCTTCTGACAGCAAATCCTCCATCTCAGACTCCACCGAACCAAACCACCTGGCAGTTCTGGATCCTGTCCTGCAAAGCAAGGCTTACTCTGCACTGCCCGAAGCTCAGATGAAATCATAGAATCATAGAATCATAGCATCATTATGGTTGGAAGAGACCTCAAAGATCATCAAGTCCAACCGTATACCTGATGCCACCATGTCCGCTAAACCATGTCTTGAAGTACCACATCTAAACGTTTTTTGAACACCTCCAGGGACGATGACTCCACCACCTCCCTGGGGAGCCTGTTCCAATGCCATTTTCTCCTCCTTACACCTGCGAACACCGTGTTTATCCCAAAAGGTACCTATAGTGACCAGGGAATGCAAGCCTCTCATTCCCTTTGCTGCATGCATCGTAGCTATGCTTTAGCCCCTCAAAATCCCCATGTAGTTGATTTTGCTCACAGAGATAAAAAAAACCTCCGTCAGTCATCAGAGTTTGGTAAGCTCTCTAATGGTGAGTTGACGGTGTAAGGACACTGCTGGATTTGGTGCCTCGGTGGTGGGAGAGGAAGGAGGATCAGAAGAAAGGCAGGGCTCCATAGAAGGCTTACACCTTTCAAAGCGCTGAACAAAAGGGCAACATCTTTTGGAGACCTGTTTCATAGCTTTGTAGTCCCAAAGAGAGAGATTGATCTTCCAGCCAGAAAAATGGTGGAAAGCACACCGAGGACAGTCTTGGCATGGCATGGCACAACACGATTTCTGCTTGACGTGGTCCCTGCGTCAGTAAAGGAAAACTTGACAACAACAACAACAAAAATTGCGTTGGCTGGAATCCAGAGCTGATGTTTCCACCACCGCCTCCGAAGATGAAAGCAGACATCCTTTCCATGCAGTCTTACCGCAAATCTTTGCCTACACGAGCAACAGCATGTCGGTACAGAAAGAGAATTTCAAGGTTCAATATATTTTATGTGAAACCAGTGAGCTTTACTGTAGTCAGCGGTAACTACTTCGAAGAATTTTTTTTCTACAGACAAATGAACACCTTTTTTGTTAACCTGTATATGTGTTTCGGACCAAGCCGGTGCTGACCTTGCAGTGATACGTGGCTCTGTAGAAACTGAGGTTTGCAATAATGCAGATGCACCTTTTGGGATTGTCTTTCTTTAAAAAGAAAATCAGCAATGAAAAAAAGTCAGACATAGGGCAGGTAAATGATAATTCGGCTCACTGCATGGGTGATTGTGGGTAAGCAAAGAGGTTTTCTTTGTATGCCCGCCCCAGACATCAGATACCAACAATGCAACTAAGTAAGTCTCAGAAGAAGTCCGATAAAAACACAAGGTGACAGGATCTGCCCTCAGAGGCTTTCCTAGCAGAGGTAAGGACCAAATTTAAGGAATCTCTTTCTTTTAGTATATCTGCCTTGGAAGTGACGTCCCTGAGCCTTCAGCTCAGTGGTGACCGCAGGGCCCACCACAAGCCCAGCCCGTTACAGGGTCTCAGAGCCCCGAGTCACTCCCGCCTGGCTGGCACGCGAAGGCATCCTTCCTGCAGGACCAGGGGAGGTCCTGCCAGAATTAAACAGATAAAACAAAGCATTTCCCTCTGCTCAGCGATTTACAGACAGGGGCAACCAGCTAGAGTCCCTGAAGGGATCCTTCCCAACTTCTCATGTCCTGTGGCCAGACCAAAACCAGCCAGGGCTGAGGAAGAGACCTGCAGGCTGGGCCAGGTTTCCCAGTGACCAGCAGCCACAGAGGTCTCATCTTCTGGATGCCCAGCCTGGGAAACCTCAATGGGTCGTGATTTTCAGGGACTGGATTACTTAGCTAGGCATCACTCCCTGTGAAAAGATCTTGGGTTTGGCACCTAAAATGACTGTTCTTTTCTGCATAATCCTTGTCTGGCACGGACTGCTCATGGGTCCTCAAGGGATAACACATCTCCCATGCCACCTCATCCCCCTCTAAGAGGGTGCTGCCTGTGCAGCAAGGATAGCGTGGCTCAGTAACACACACTGTGCTGAACTGCAGCCCTCACCGATGCACCGGACCGCAAGCCGAGCAAACTAAGAGGTGTTTTTCTCTCCCCCTTCCTCCACGTTCCCTCTTCTGGGAGTGGGAATTTCTGAGAACAGAGTGGGAAGGATGGACATGAGGGAAGGATGGACATGGAGGAAGGATGGACACAAGTGAAGGATGGACATGAGGGAAGGATGGATACGGAGGAAGGATGGACAGGAAGGAAGGATGGACATGGGGGAAGGATAGACACAAGGTAAGGATGGATGAATGGTAGCCTCACCTCCTGCCAAAGTTAAAGCTGACTGTGAGTAAAATAGCCATGGACTTCAGCCCTGGGTCCCAGTGAAAGATCAGGAAAGATGTTGAAAGAGGCTAGGAATCTGTCCTGTGAGGCAGCTTTCCAAAGCAGTGTCCATAATGTTATTGCAATCACTGTTACTGTCACAGTGGCACGTCCCACCTTGGAGAGGGAGGAAGGACAGTTACCCACTAAGCAATGTTGCAGCAGAAATTCCTCCCCGCTGCGCCCAGCCACCATCTCTGTGCCAGGACACAGCAGCTAGCATGTTGGTCACTGATGCAAGAAAATGGGATATTCCCATCAAAAGTGGCATTCTTAAAAGCACGCGCCTTGCCAAGGCACAGCGCTATGCACAGAGGGAAAACTGCCTGGAAAACAACCTGGAGCAGGGCAGGGGGTGGACCTGAAGTCTGGTGTGGTTCAGGTCATTGTGCTCAGAGTTGTGCCATTCCCCTCGTTTCTGCGAGGAAACAGTCTGCCAATTTCTTCTCTCACGAGCAGGTCCTTTTAAGAGATGTTGCCGTGCACCTACTAAAGCACCTTCCTGCTCCTACCTACTCACACAATGACATAAATAATCCAGTTGAGGAAGAAAGGAGGAGAAGGCTTTTCAGTTTGCCTTTTCTCCATCCCTTCCTCTATCAACTATCTCGATGCATTCATCAGGCAGGACACCAACAGAAAAACACGACTGAGCTTAAGGTCCCAGTATTGTCCAGAGCAGCTTTTTTTATCAACCGCATAGGTTCAAGAAGCAGATCCTTGGCAGGATGGTTTGGGCTGTCTCAGAAATCCCAGCACCGCTCTGAAAGGGGCTCAGCCTTGCCCCTGCTGCCCCAACCACTTGTTACATTTCTGAAATCTGCTCTTCTCTCTGCCATCCCATGTATTTCTCACCCCCCCAAGCAGCACCCTGCTGATTGCATTCGTGCAACTCATATTTGGAAGCACCAGAAGCTCTGCTCTGGTATATTTTTATTTAGCTAGAGCACGAAATGCCGACAAGAGAAGGGCAAGGGCAAAGGGAGACTCTTCTATGTCCTTTCACTAATGGTTTGCTTTGAGGATCAGCAACAAAAACACATGCCTCTTTTCACCCGGATTTAAAAGCACTTTATACACTGCTGGGCAAATAATACCAACGGTCCCTTTTACAAACGGCTTAAGGTGGGACTTTCAAAGGAGTTACCCTGCTCCCACTGAATTTCACGGAGGTCTGGATGTATAACGTGAATTCCCAGCTGCTGAGATCCACCCAAAGCTCAGGGCAAGGCAATGGCAGAGCTCTGAATCCCCATCGCGTCACCGAGTCCCCAGGCTTCCCAGCATTTATGCCTACGTTAGCAAATCTTGTCTCTCAGTCTGGCAGGCTAGCCACTGGGTCATGCTACCCCTGGTTCATTACTGAACGGCTACTAACATCAATATGTGGTGGGAGTGAAGGAAAAATAAAATACAAATAAAATCTAAAAATACTTTGTAATACAACTAAATCAGTTCTGCATCTCTTGCATCGTTCGGTAAGTACGGAACGAGTAACACGGTAATACAGAAATGTATTTGGTCAAAGTAAGCAATCAATATTTTTTGATAAAATACATTCTATATTAATGCTCATTCACATTTAATACACATGTAAATTAATTTTTCTAGGTATAAAATTCCAGTTTATTCTCAGCGCTGCCCGGTCATGCTTCAGTTCGGCAGCAGGGCTTGAGACATTCGGTTCCCAGCGAAGCGAGAGGGGACAAGAGGGCTCAGCTCTGCGGGACCAAGCCTCACGTGTCCCCTGGAGTGCCCGGTCCCGCAGGTCCCCTTTGAACAAAATCGTGCTGCCTTCGGTGGGAATTTTGCAGGGGTGAGTGCTGCAGAAGGGCCCCCCGGCTGTCCAGCATTTGCAGTCTGGTCTGGAAGTCACCCCAATGGCATATGGCATTCCGAAAAAAAAAGTGAGTTAGTGAATACAAAAAATAATATATATCGATGTAATTTACAGCGTGATGTTTGCTTGCAACCATATTAATGCTCAACCGCTCATTAACAGTTCAATCAATATGCAGGGAAAGGTAGCAGAGTGCAGTACGTATTACACCCTCCTGTGTGCAATTACAAGCACCGAATCTTACAGTCTTTCCTCATTTCACAATTTCCGACCCATCCCACGGCCACCCGGAGCCCAATTCTCCATTGAGCCCTGCGGAGTCAACCCTTCGCAGCACTTAGGCCGGTTCAGATCGCGTCCGCACCTCCGCCACGGGCCCCTAACCCCACGCAAGGGGTGCAAGGCACCTTTGGTTGCGGGTCCTCAGCTACCCCACACGTCCACCCACGTGCCCTCCCTTCTGTTGTGCCGGCACTCCTCTGTGCAGCCACGTCCTGAACCAGGCAGTGGGACTGATCCGGCTGGAAAACCGCCTGTCCGTAAAAAGGCACAGGGTTCTTTCCCAGCCGGACCGACCCTGCAGCCCAGCCCACGACGTAGCCATGCCCAGGGCTTGCACAGGAATGCGTGTGGGTGCCCAGGGCTTGCACAGGAAGTCACCCGCACCTAAGCAAAATGGGTACAAGTGACTAGCGAACCTGAACGGCGGGACTTTGCCTCCAGCTCGCGCTCCTGTAAATTACATCTTGCATTATGTTACAGCAGAGGAAAGTCAGCCTCAAAAGATCGACTTGTACCAGCTGCAACCAAAGGACTGGATGCTACGAATCATAGAATCATTTGGGCTGGAAGGGACCTTTAGAGGTCATCCAGTCCAACCCCCCTGCGGTGAGCAGGGACATCTCCAACTGGATAAGGTTGCTCAGAGCCCCATCCAGCCTGACCTTGAATGCCTCCAGGGATGGGGCTTCCACCACCTCTCTGGGCAACCTGTGCCAGTGCTTCACCACCCTTGTTGTAAAAAATTTTTTCCTTATGTCAAGTCTAAATCTACCCTCTTTTAGTTTAAAACCATTACCCCTTGTCCTGTCACAGCAGACAGCTGTCACGAAGCGAAAGGTTGTCCTGAAGCAAGGCTCTGTTTAAGGTTATGGCATCTGTTTTAGCTGGAGAGGAAAGAAAAACTTAGGGACTTAAAGCAGGGATGGAAACCACTGGTCTTGCACTTTATTTTAGTAAGCAAAAAGCCTATTGCTGCTGTACAGTGTTATACAATGAACTGTCACGGTTCTCACGTCACTAGTCCATAGAAAATGTGCTGCGACTACCATGTTTATGCCTGCATGCTGAAAGAATGTACAAAGTTGCATTAAGCTCTGTTTCTCTTCCACCTTTTTCGTGATATTCTTAAACTCCAGCTTTTACAGTGTTGCAGACACTTCTGTGCATACTCGGGTACCACACACCGTCCCAGTTACGTGAGGTCTTTGCCCCAGGTTGAAAAAAAATCAAGTGCTGTGCATCTCTCAAGCCATCGTCGGAAATGTAAACCACCAAGAAAACTTGCTCTCTTAAAGTGACCTTGAAAAAAAAAGTCTTTAAAAAAGTCTGTTGAAAAGGAGACATCGCTAACAACAGGGTTTTCAAAATGGTGCGAGTCGTTTCTAGGAGTTGTCCAAGCATTTGCTCTTCACTCACTTTTTTTTTAAAATAAAGCTAATTCTGTATAAAAGGGCCTTTGAAGCGTGTGACCTTCATTTCACTATTTTTAAAAAAAAATTGGAAAAAAGGAGTAAATTTAGAAACATTTTGCTCGGTTGTGGAAAACAGCTGTATTACAACAGAATCCCCTTTGTTTCTTATATTTTCAGTACAAAAGGCAAGAAAATGAAGAGACCCTGCATCTTCACAGTCTGGCACTCATCTGAGTCACTTAAATCTATGCAAAATAGGTATAAAATACGAGGGGTCTTCTTCTCCTTTATACCTAGACTCTGCCAAACCCCTCTGGGGAGCAAGTCCCCAGCTAAGTAAAACCTCACTCGTTTTTATATCGGCTAAAGCAGTAGTATTTTAGTTCCCCTCCAACCAGGAGTAAATGCCCGGACTAGCTCCAAAGGCCCAGAGAGAGGAACAGGTCCGGCATCATTTTAAGAGCCAGGTGCTGGTTTATACCCTTATGGCTTCAAAGTTAAGTTGCACTTCAATTCATGATGCCATGAGGTTGGAGTAAGAATTTAGCAGTGTATTAAAAAGAGCGAAGGTTAAAGTTGGTTGTCATGCAGAAGCGGGATAGGCGATGGCTATTTTTGAATTGATTTGTACGAAAGCAGCATTTGGCTTTGGACCAAATGGTGTCGGCGTACCAGGGTCGGTTATAACGTGTACTGCTGATACTAATTACTCCCAGTTGTTAATCCAGCACTCGTAAACTCAGGTGTCAGTAAAATGACATTAATATGTCTGACACTGACACTCCACCGGACTTCACGCCTCCCGTTATTTTTGTTAAGCCTTCGTGTGCGCTTCTGCAGTACCGATCACTATTAAGCCAGTGTTTTTCAGGAGAAATCTCTCCAAGTTTGGTACTTTGTCAAAAACCATAGCTGTTGAACTAAAAAGAAAAGCGCAGGCCATGTTAGCCCTCTGCGCTGGTTTCCTTGGGAAGGTCCCCGGTGAGGACTCGGCACTCCCCTACACGCCTCCTACATTCTCGGTACTCTACATTCGTCTCAGCGAACGCTACTCTCGAACACAAATCGAAGAGACAAGTCAGCGACAAAACTACTTCTAGACTGATAACGGCAGAATGCTACCAAGACAACTCCATAGAAAACCCACTGAAGCAGGAGCAAAATTCAGGTCACTTCTTAGCAAAGCTCATCACAGATTATTATTATTACTATGAATTTTTTTTTTTTAAACCGTTTTGTAAAACTTTTATCCTGGGAGCCAGATATCCCCATGTCATGTGCTAATTCGAACAGGCTAACGTGGGACCACCTGACCCCACCTGGTACCAAAGGCTTCCGAATTTTTTAAGCTTCTCAGACAATCACTGCTGACTGACACCCATCTGTTGGTGATCGGCTTCTGGTTCCTCTTCTTCCACATCTGCGTTATATTCTTCAAATGCATCATCATCAACATCTGGAAGCCCAAGTAGCTACAAAGAAGAGAAAATATTGTGTAATAGCGAATTACCCACTCGCGCAGCTTCGCTGCAACTCTGCCCACAACACCGAGGTGTCACTTCTTGGAAACCTCAAACCTTGGAATAACAGGATTGCATAACGATCTTGCCTCTGTTTCTCTCCCTCCTGTGACAGACGAAGATTTGAAAATGCATCCTCACACCAAATTAAGCACTCAGAGACTGGAAGATAAATAAACCCAAAGCAAAGCACTTGCAAAAAGCTTCACGTTCTTCCCTAGAGGTCATATCATGAATTGTTGGAGTGTTTAGACTTGGCAGCGGTTTAACTTCAGAAATAACTGTGATAATACTGTAGCAGTAGTTATCTCTGTTTAAGATCGTGTTCGGCAACCCTCTAAAAGCCAAAGAAGAAAGCACCCTCATGCAGAACTGGCTAGGATGGAGTAGGGCAAGGAGTCCCTAAAGATCCCACCATGTTAAGTGCTTCTCTTGAACCCTTCACTCCATCACAACAGATGAAGCCTTGCAGGCTGGGTGAAGCCCTCGCAGTGAGATATACGGTGTATTCAACTCAAAATTATCCGAGTCTCTTTAAATTTCTGCAAATCAGGTTCGGGCTTGTGAAGAACTGCCAGCCTGTCTTCCTTGGACAATGTTTGGATGTCTCCACCCGATGGCTCCAGTCACTGCAACGGCACTTGTTCGCTGCAGCAACAGGAGCAAACAGCGACGTTTGAACTTCTCCCCTCTCCTCCAAAAGGTTGCCAAGCCAACAGAAGTCAGGAGGACAGAGAAACCAAGTAATAATCAAAATAATGCATCTGTTGGGGAAATCTCGTATTAGAATCCTACGCTAGCAGCTATTAATAGCCAGAATGCAAAATCACACGCCAGACGTTATTGGGAATAGCACGTATTTAGCTTGCCAGGGCTGGAAGAGCAACACAGATGCATGCAACGCCCTGTCTGGAGAGTGATGCGGCTGTTAGCTCTTGGAAGAGGCAAAGCCCAGAAAAATCAGGGAGTGACCGCCACTCACTAGGTGGTAGTAGGAAAATGAGAAGGTAGATTTTTAGGGACCTAAACTAATTTAGTCTGTGATTAACATTCAGAATTATTCAGTGGACACAAATACAATGCAGGGAAATAGCCTCTGGGCTCAGTGAAACGTGTATTTCTCGCTGTCACAGTGTTTTAATTGCAGGGTTTCTTTGGCAGGGAAATGGAAGGAGAATTTGCTGACTAAACCCCCTCCTTCGCATTTTAAAAATACTTAGGGAGAGACCCCAAGCTGAAAATGTTCTTGCTTTCTGAGCAGAACAAAGAGTAAATATTCCTATGCATACACATTTTTCAAATCAAATGCTTAACTGAACATGAAACTACTCGGTTCATTTTCAGGATGCGGGGGTTTTGCTTCACGTTGAAGCTAAAATTAAAATACTCAGTTTTTTAAATGCAAAAGCAAGGCCTCTAGACTTTCTTATCCACCAGTATTATTTTTGCTAAACTGATTTGGTGTATTCAAATTACATATGACTGTTGTACTGCTCCATTTATATCACCCAGCAGAAAGAGCTTTGATGACTCTTTTTTTTTTTGCCCGGCTCTGGTTATAATTCCTCCTTAATTTGCAAGGAAATGAGCCACATGAGTCTTCATTTTACGGGATACTGTAAGCCTTTCCTGTGCAAAGCAAGCACAGAAAAGACAACATACACCACAAGAACTGCAAAGATGCACACAATCCCAAAGGATGGGGAGCACATCCTGCTTTTCACACAGCCCCTCTCCCTTTGCCCTTGGGAAACCCAGCTCTCCTCTCCCTGGCGCAGCATAGATCAGAGAGATGTTGCAGATGCTAGTGGTTTTATGGAGCGTAGGAAGGATGGGGATGGGGATGGGGATGGGGATGGGGATGGGATGGGGATGGGGATGGGATGCTCCTCCAAGACAGATGCAGTTTTGTTCTCTCACGGATACTTTAGGATCTTCCAAGGTACTAAGGACCTCGACCATGCAGGTCTTGTTTTTAGGGGTTGCATCTCATTGCTTCCCCCAGGACTACAGTCCCTCACCGCCGTTAACCCCTTACTGCTCTCTGGACTGCAGTGACAAATCAGCCCACACCTTGACCCCAGGGAGGGAGGATCAGGGTCCAAAGTGCAGGGAGCTCTACAAACATTGGATCAAAGCAGAAGGAGGGTGTATAAAAGATGAGGACAAAAATAAGATGATGAAGGTGGCCGGAGCTGACCCTAGACCGACTCCCACCTTGTCTTCTTTCAACCACTAGTTTCCACTTCCAGTCCATATCTGCTTCATATATTAAAGTATCAGCTATGTGGCAGACTTGAAAATACTTCAATGGAGAGAAAAATGAGGAGGAAAGAGATAAAACAGGAAAGAAGTGTAGAAAGAGCAAGCCGATCCATCAGCCAAACAGCCAAGGGGAACAAAACTGCCAAGTGGGGACGCGTAGGGAGGAGGAGGAGGACAGGAGAGTGGTGAGGAGGGAGACAGGACCACAACCAGCGGCAGCACCACCTGAATGACATCTATTTATTCCTGCT
>NW_009610458.1:13571-22533 GCF_000690535.1 Cariama cristata
CCCATCTGGAGGTAAAGGCGAGGTCACTGGGACGCGTATGAACTCAGTGAATACGGGATAAATGACTTTTACGTTGCAGACCCCAGTTCAGACGTAGGCTTTTTAGGCTGAAGGTGAGCTCGATGCAGGAGTCCTGCAATTTGCTGCTGAATTGTACAACTCGTGTTTTGGTTCTCTGCAAACGCTGCCAGTTGGTGTGATGTCCCTCACGCATTTCTTTATTTTTTATCTGTCTGTCTTTCTTAACTCTTTCAAAGTGCCCTGATTTCAAATAAATAACCTACCGTTTTTTAAGTCACGAAAGCAGAGCGACGTTGACTCCTACCAAAAGCTGATGTACGAGCACACTGAAAAATAAACTAAGTACAAGACCGAGCTTTAGCGGTCCGCACGATGCTACGCTAGAGATAACGTGGTTCTGTCGAATCCCAGTGTGATGGGCTTAGTCTCCAGGCAGATGGGCTCACAAAGACCAGCATGGACACCTCTGGCACCAGAGAGACCAGGGCGTTGGAGAAGCTGGGATGCTCTGAGACAAATAGTGGTATTTGAGCTCAGTGCTATTGATAGCACTTCATGTACCTGCGTGGTGTCCGGCACTTTTGGATGCTCCCCGAATGAGTGGATAATAAGGCAAACCACAGAGTTTTGTGGAAACCAACCCAGGAAGGCAGTAATGGGCAGAGACAACATGCCCCCGCTGCCCCACCTTCAGTAAAGAAACAGCTTGACCTTGTCTACAGCAGGATTTGGAGGTGCAGTTGACCTGTCGCAGGTTAACCAACACTTTCTAAAAGCCTCGTCTAAATAAATATCCTGCCCTGGCACTGTGTTTATGCCCATAAACCATACGGGAGAGATGTCTAAGAGCAGTGAGGGCTGCTGAGCAGCCCCCAGACCACCCTCATCGCCTCCCGCGCCAAAAAAGAGCAGAGGGCAATTGCTGCCTCTCACTGGGAGGGATGCCAACCGCTGGGCATCCCCGCTCTCACCACCTCTGAAACATGGGGCCCAGCGGCCTGAGCTGGGGTAAGCCTGCAGAGACACGGCTGGACTGTTATCATGAATGTGAGGAGCAGGGCTGAGCTGAGTTATTAGCCAAAAACCAGTCTGGGAGCCCTCGGTTAAGGGACGGCAGGTGCTCATGCCGTGCACGAGGGCACACAGAGCTGCAGACGCAGCGCTGGTGTCTCCTCTTCAACATTTCCCTTCGAAGGAGGCTGACAAAGACTTTCAAAACTGTCTAATAATCTTGGATGTCCAGCTGGAAATACTAAAATGGAAAAGAGTTTCAGAAGGTGCTTACCAAGCACACGCTAAAAACCTGGCCCCTCCTCAGTGTCTCAGACCGAGCAGCCAGGACCATCAGAGGCTTCAGAAGAGCCCGACTTGACCTTCAGCAGCAGTTTTTCCTAAATTGCCATTTTTCAAGCTGAAATTTGCCAGAGTGGTCTCTGACAGCAGACTTGGTTGAGATACGGGAGAAGAAATGCCCTGCAAATGCACTGTTATCCTCAAGCTGACAGCAAGGTGGTTTCATTAGCAAAAGAGGTCAGCAGAGAAAGGATGGGGTACAGCGTGAAGAAATGTCAAGGAAATAATTTCCCAATACTGATGAGAAGTGGGTTTGTTCTGGCAAAGGTCTGAGGGTGCAAAATAACTGTTTCCATACATCTGTTGTAACACCCTTCATTTTTAAAAGTCTATCCTACCATGCATGTGCTATTTTTAATAATTAGAATAAGGGAAAAATGTCAATACGGTCCTTAGTAGACTTGTCTACAACCAACCACACCTCAAATGATAAACCCAGTTTTGTTAGGCTAATGCGAATCTCTCCATACCGGGTCAAAGGAGAATCTGAGAAACTTAATCTTCGTGGTACCTCCAAGAGAAAATGAAGAGGTACTTGATTACAGTCTGCAAGAGGTCTTTGACAATTGAGGATGCCTTTTTTGAGCAGACAAAAGCATAATGAAATTCAACAGCTAGGAAGAAAAACTAGAAAAATGCAGATTGTAAATAAAAGTTTTTCACAGGAGTGTAACAAATGATGGGAAGAAAAAGTGCCCAGCAGTGTTGTATCCTTTAAAGTTGCCCGAAGACTTTACATCAAGATTGGGTGTTTTTGGAAAAGACACGCTCCAGCTCAACCACAATTCATGTGCTTGGTTGTGGCAATCGCAGGGTGAAATGCGATGTATGAACGAAGGGCCCAGACTAAGTGAGCACAATGGTTCCCCTTGCTTTGAACCTTTTTATTCTGAAGAGTAGCTTAACTTGGTTTGACTGAAGCCAATTTCTCAGTAACTTAAGCTATGCTGAAATAAATACGTGGTTTAAATGAAGTAAGTGATCTGTACCAATTTGATTAAGTCTTTCTGAAGTCCTCTTTAGTTAAACCAATGGAAGTTTCTCCTCAAAGACACAGCTTTTCCGAGCAGGAGAAAACAGCTATGAAGATCCAAGAGCCGAATATTGTTCTGGGACACGTATTTATATTTTTGCATGTTTTCACAAATACAAGCAGCTGTACTGACTGATCAGATTTCCAGTCCTTTCTAAGAAAAGTGTGCATCTGTTCTATTTATTTCCAGTCTCTCAAAGGATTCTTTAAAATTATGCTCTTTTATGTTGACCAGCTGTGGCGGTCCACGGCAAGGCAATGCAAGGGTGTAACACAGGGAGGGCCGGTCTTTTCATATCAGCCTCTCCAGGCCCTCCCTTTCACTCTAAATACTTGGGATACATTTCCAGTCTTCTCGATTAGTCAGCCAGAAAAAGAGAGGAGGGGAAAAAGGTCTACATTTTCAGTTGAGTATAAAAACATCCATCAGTCAGCTTTCCCATGGACATCACGGGAGCATGGCTCTGGCAACGAACCTCCGCTCTGCTTTGTACCAACCCCTTACCCAACCCCAGGCACTCAAAAGGAGAGGTTGTGCAAAGGGAGGATTTGGCAAAAATAAATGACAATGGCCAGCCTAAGTCACCTCACTCTGATGAAACCCAGGCTTTGACCCAAATCTTTGTGTTAAACAAGGACAGAGAAAGCTGAGTGGCAGCAAAACAGAAAAATACCAGCCCCCTCCCCACGAAACCCAGCTTCTGCTCCAGCTTCTTCTCCAGCGGTGACCAAACCGGCGTTTGCAAATACCAAGTGGCAACCACCCTACCAAGCAAAATCTGGACTACTTAGCGGGGGAAAAAAAAAGCCAACCCTAAAATAAACCAAACCACTCTGAGGAGTATTTCCAGCTTCCCAGAGGTTTCCTCTGGCTACTCGGATCCTTGCAAAACTCCCCAATCCCAGTGCCAGGAAAGAATTCGGCCACAAAGTCCTGCGGTGTTGACTAGCATCCCGTTCCTCGGAGCCCGCACTGCATCAGCAGGACACAAGCCCCGGCTGCCGCACCAGTTGGCCTCCCACCCCACATGGGAATCTCATCCTCTCAAATGTAGAGATGGAAATAAAAAGGCAGCTGGCTTCCAAGAAACCATTTCCAATTGCCTGATAGTAGCTTACGTGCGAACACGCTTGCACCCAGGCAGCTGACCGGAGACGTAAGTCCCTGCAGAAGAAAAATCACCGTGCTCCATCCAGTGCTAAGCTATTAAAAGTCATAGGCAGCTGTCAATGTTTAGAAGTAAAAAAGAGGCACTTACGGGTCTGAAGGATTTGAAGACTTTTTCCAATATTTCATGGAGTGTCTTTTTCCCACAGGAGGAGATGTAATCCTGTGCAAGCTGCAGAAAAGGTAAGCAGTCCTCACTTTCACTCCACACGTGCTGAAAGCCAAAGGCAACACAAGAAAGAAAAAGCATTAACAGGAATTCAAGCTGGTTTTTTTATAAGGTGACACGTTGTAAACATCTGCCAAAGTACACCGCGTCTCCTGCGGTTCAGACCCACACTGGGGACGGGTACTGCAGGCTGTTTCCGAAGCAACATTTCTGAGGAGGAACCTTGATTTTATTAACACGATGCATCGGAACGTAGGGAAATCGATCCAGAAGAGAAAACGCCTTATGACTGCACCAGCAATGATGGGTAGGCCCACCTTGTGCACGCGCGTGTTACGAGCAAAGGTCTTTTCGTTTGACATCAGCCCTGCTCAGACCTGGAAGTCACGTTGCGTTTTCTCTTCTTCTGCATCGTCCGCCGCAATGAAGCCCTCGGGAAGAGCTAAAGGATCTCTTTGTCTTCCTGGTGTTACTGCAAGGGTGATGTGACCCTGGAGGTGGAACTTGATGTGTAATTCTCTTGACGATGCAGAAGAAAAGATGCCAAATACACCCTTGGGTTAGACAGAGACCCAAGGAGAGACATTTGGGAACTCAGAACATCCTGATACTTCATGCCTCCCTCCCTCTTTTGAGGTTTACTCCTCCGAGACCCGAATCTTCTCTTCCCAGTCAGGCACATTTAAACCTATTTTGGGATATTCCCCTCATCTTGCTCTTGCTTCGGAGATGCTGGTTCCCCAGCCTGACTCTGTGAAGCCTTTCCCAAAATTGACGCCTATTCTGCTGCTACGAGGTTGGTCGAAACAGAGCTGGCGAGCGATGGTGGAACCACTCGGGCAGCAATGCTTCTTGCACGCAGCACAGGCTCATGTACACTTTTGAAGACCTTCTTTTTGAAGACTTTGTGCGTGGGACTGTCTTAGGCAGTCTGCTACGCAGAGAAGCGTAATACCGCACAACTGGTTTGAGACTCTTATACCTCTATTTTTGCACAGCAGCTCTTTTCCCCAAAGTGCCATGCGGCTTTTTACTGGGCTATAAACAGGAGGTTATTGCTTAAACAAGAGGAGGGTCTCTCTGAAGCTTAACTAAGATTAAAAAAAAACGACAGATGTTTCAACCCCTAACGTAAGGCTGGCACATCGCCTTCCTGTCCAGGGGCGAATACCTGCCAGGGATGCAGTTTTACACTTGTCGAAAGAAACCACTACTTAACATCACCTAAGCTGCACCTTTAAGACAAAAACTGTAACCGCCTTGCGACGAACCTCACTTGACCTACATTTTCTTTGCTGCTTGTTGCATTTGACAAGCATCAACATTGTGAAATGTTTTGTTATGGAAAAAGCCCTGCCTTACTGAGTAGGTTTTGCTCTTTCTGTATAACCGGAGTCATCTCTTAACCAGTCTGGCAATAAAAATGAGTTCTTTACAGTCTTGCCAACTCTCAAAGGCACATACCACAAGTCTCATGATACTTCATGCCATCTTAAAGTCATGGGCCTTGTAGTCCTATAAATATACAACCAAATCTCAGCTCTGTTTAAAAAAAAAAAAACACCAAAAAAAAAACCAAACCCCAAAACCCCAAAAGTCTGCACTTTGTGATTTCTATGGCCTAAAAAGGCAGAAGGTACGTGAAGTGAACACATATGAACCCTCTCTAAAATATCAAATGAACACTTTCAAACTTTAAGAACAGCCTTGAGATTTTGGAGGTCTGGCTCAAGATTTCTTAATTCTTGGGCTTAGCAATAAGCGTTTAGTTACTTCTAATCTTTGCGTCAAACCCCAGAGCTGGATGTTGCAGCTTGGCAATTCATGGCTCTTGCTAAACCTGTTGTAATTGTTTATACGTATAAAATGATTATGACTGCTAACATCCTGATTCTTGTTTAAATTGCGGCTTCTTTTGACTACCAGAGCTATACACAGGAGCTTCCAGATAAATGAAAATCAGGCCCTGCCCTTTTATAAATAATAGCTACTTCGCTCCCCAGGGAAGGTTAACCCCACGTTGTCCTATCGGGTTTTTACAGTCTCTTGCCAAGCTGTTTTAGACTCCAGCGTGAATTTGTCAGCAGTAGCGCAGAATAAGATGATCCCCAGCACGAGGGGAAAACCTAAGCGAGCAACTTGATCGCTGAGCCTTTGAAGAGCCTTTTTTGCATAACGTTGTAAGGCAACAAGCAAGTAAAGCTCCCAACAATTTCCACATCCGCAGAAGATTTCAAACTCTGGCTGCGGCAAGAAATGCACTATGAAAGGTCTCACGTGTCATTACTGCACGCGTCTCATTCGGAACTGGCTTGATTGCATCTTTCCCCCCCCGAAGACATCCCAACCGTAATGCAGACCAGGGTTATAACATCGCCAAGTTCAGCGGCACCTCCAGCTCCCTGCGGGGGTCCAGCGCTGCACCCAGGCAGGGCGGGAACTGAGCCTCACCACCGACTCACGCACCTCCAGAGGAACCCGCAAAAGGAATTTTGGCCTCTCGAAATAAAAAAAAAAAAACAAAACCCAAACGTAATTTGAGGATTCAGCTCCTGCTTAGAGCGGTCAGTGAGGCTGCACATACGGAGATGCTTTTCCTGGAAAACCCCTGATGCCTGAGGATCATTTTGCAGCGGGAGAAGCGGGTTGCTGGCAAACCGGTGGCCCGCAGTGCTCGACTGTGGCTGCACAATTAAAAAAATCTTAACCTCATCATCCAAGTATGCGTTTTCCAAGCTTTCCCAGTTTTGCTCACGGTCGCTTTGTGTCGCTACAAAAGCACGCAGCCACTAATTTCCACCTCAGCTGACCTGGGATCACAGTTGAATTATTTAGTTCAGCATCTCCCCAGAGGACATAGCTGAGGCAATTCACGGGGCTGTGTCTGGAGGGGTTTGCTCTCCCTCGCGCCCTTCAACGATTCGGTGCTGCCGGGTGACAGAGTCACTTGCCGGACCACCTTTTGCTAACCGGCCCACCTGTCGAACAAGGCAGCAAAACTTCTTCTTTGTGGGGTAACTCGACTTGCAGAAAATATTCGGACTCACTGACTCTGTTCTAAACTATTTTTCAGGAAATCTTGCATCGAGGCGGCATCATATTTTTATTTGCTTTATTGGTTATTTTGAACAATAACAGTAATAACACAGTGACAAAACGAACGACAGACTCTAAGGAATAGCATCGCAACCCTCACCCTTGTTGGTTATGGCTATACACTTCCAAATAATTATTTTTTGAGAGCACCATGAGCCTCAGGAGCTAAATTACATGTAGTTCAGCTATCTGAAGTGCTGATTCAGAGAGTGTTAGTGTCCAGGTGGTACTGGAAATGCCAACATCTTCTGCATCCCTAGCATGTTAAAAACCTACCCCAAAGATACCTTTTCAGGAAATTAAAATTATACGATCGTTGTGATCTGGAATCTCTGATTTTACAGAAAATTCAGAGTTATTCTCTCCCAGATTGCATCTTGGCAACCTTTCCACATTTTTTTCCTCCCCTCTTTTAAGTTCATCATGCTCATCATTTCCTCCTCACAAGCGGGTTATCATGGACTTCTCCAGCACCTCCTACATAGCTTTTTAAGTCACATGATTATGAAATAAAGACATAAAGAAAGAGAACAAGCATACTTATTAAATGTGAGGCTTCTTTATAGGGGTCACAGGGTGCAAACAGGCTGTAAAGTGTGTCACTGTGAATTCCGTTTGTATTTACTCACTTTCACACTCCATTGTGTGACCGGAGCCATGCAACAAGGCTCAAGCGCAAATGAGAATCAGCCCCCCGGCTTGTATTAATTCTCCTTAAGACAAACTTTAGCCTGTAATTGCACATAGAAAGGAAATCTATCTTCTGGAACATCAAAAAAAAAAAAAAAAGAAGAAAATGACTGCAAAAGCCAAGAGAGCCAAGCTGGGAGCAGAAATGGGAGTCCCAGGGTGCACTAGGAGCAGACAACACGATGCTGGTGAATCAGCTCATTAGTAGTTCTTAATCACATTAAAGAGACACCATGAACAGGAAAAGAATTAAGAATGACACCTATCTGCCTGTCTTGAAAGTATTATTACTACAAAAAGTGTCTCAATAATGTCAAAAAAAAAAAAAAAAAGAAGGAGAAAACACTGTTTCTAGTTTTCCACTGTTTACATTCTGCATTTGACAGGAGTTGGCCCTTTTGCTCAGTTTTACTACCGGCAGCTCTGGGCGAGGAGTCCTTCCCACAGCAACCCTGCAATAAAAGTATTTGCCAAAAAAAAAAAAAAAAAAAGAGGGGGGAAATGTGGTAACAAATCCACAAAAATTGGCCAGTGTTGGAAGCATGGGAATAGAGGCTGATACTGCTGGAGATTTTTTTTTTAAAGTTGACTAGATTTTGCTTTGAAAAAGTTCGCTCAATTATTGAGCAGCGTATAAAGAAACAATACAAGTCTAAGAAAAATAACGAGCTTTCTTTGCCATTTACGATATCGTTAGCATCCAAACACAACTTTAGCCTAGTTCTGCATCGGATTGATATGTATCCCCGCTTAAGAGCCCAGCAGGTACGGCCCTTTCTGGGCACAGGCATCTCTAGACGGGAACGGGTGCCGGGGTTTGACAGGGTTATAGGTGCTGGGGCGATGGGTGCGCAGGGATAGTCCCACCGTGGGCTGGGAGAAACCCACACCCAGGGATGCTCCACTGCCACAGCTGGGACCGTGGCTGAAGGTCCGACGTACCCCTGGATAGATGCAGAACTAAACTCTAGGTAACTTCTTTCATTAATTCAGCGTTACCGCCTGCCCGACGATAAATAAACGTCCTGCTCGTGGGGATTTGTGGTCCTGGAGAAGTCACTTCACTGGTTTTTGTTTCCATGAACCCACCTGTCAAATGGGTTCAGACTGCGCTTACCTGTTGGGAAGGGAATTAAGGAACGTTTGACAAGCAGGTCGAGGAATTAAAGTTGCTCCGGGAGGGGAAGGACCTCCGACATCCCTACAGTAACGGTCTGTGCTAGGAGATGGGCTTTTTTAAAAACTCAAATCCAATCCTTTCATTGCAGTTGACCGGAGCTTTCCCGGTTACAACCCCGGTGCCGCTTTCGGGTGACTCTTTTCTGCTCGCCACCGGGAGGGTTTGGAGGAGGGGAACCCCCCCCACCACCCCATCCCCATCCCAAAGCCACGGTTTCTTTTGCCGGTGCCTTTTCTGCACAAACTTTGCCTC
>NW_009610459.1:0-6742 GCF_000690535.1 Cariama cristata
GGCTCTGGAGAGAGCTGGCACCTCTGCTCCGGGCGGCAGAGCCGGCTGCAGGGAAAGGGCCGCCAGGACTCACTCCCGGGGCGCTGGGCTGGATGTGCGGCAGCATCCTCCCCTGGCAGTTTTATCCTTTGGTTTTGGCTGTCCCCTGGGGTGGTCCTTGCAAGGTCTGCACAGCCAGAAGCAGCAGACTGTGGGGATGTGTGTTGCCTGGCCCAACATGTCACGACAAGAAAAATGGGAGAGCCAGCCCTGCTCCAGCTGCTGCCGAACTGTGCACCTGCTCCTGAGCACATGGCTCTGCTGGTGCTGATAAATCTTCGCTCGCTCCCAAGGCTTGGTGTAATTGATGGCAGAGCTGAACTGTATTTAACGAAAACCTTTTCTGTCCCGCAGTATGCATCTGCCACCCAGCTGCAGACACATGAGATATGGGACAGGGAGGTCTCTCCTGCTCAGCACTCCTCCTCCTTGGGCACAGAACCACTCCAGGGTGCCCCGCTCCAAACAGCTGTCCCTGTAAGCTGCTGGTGGACTGGGTGGCTTCCATCATCCGGGACGTCCTGCCCCATCAGCAGTGAGTACAAGGCAGAGGGAGCCTTAACTGTGCCTGCCAACCCCAGCTGGGTATTAAAGGTCCCAGCTCATCCCACTGCTAAAAAAAAAGCCTTAATCTCCATGGTCACTCATATGAGTGTCTTAGGGGAGAATTTACTGTGTGGCAGCTCCTGGCAGTGCCACAGCTGGGCAACCCATCACCAGTGTTAATTCAAGGCAGAATTAGAAATTATAACCATGGCTGAGCTGCTTCTGTCTTTTTGATAAGTCATAATATCTCCCATAAATTAACAAGGTTAGGTAAGAAAATATCCCATAACTGCAGGGGCTTTCCAGGGAAGTGAATTGCTTTGCAGGGATGATCATTTTTTAATATCTCGAATTACGTGTTTTCAGAAGCGCTGCTGCTGTATCGTCCCTCCTCCACCAGCGACTGCGAACAACAGCAGCTCTTTCGCTTTGACAGGAGAAACCAGTGGGGGACGGGGACACTCACCAGCCCCAGGACAAGGGAGCTGGAGGATTCCTTGGGGATTAGCCCGCCTGGAGCAAACACCGGTCCCTGGCTGGTGCCAGCACTCCAGGAGCACAGTCCAGGCAGATGGCTGGAGGAGAGGCTCCTTTGGCTGCCAGGGGTGGCCAGGGGACCTGGCTTCCAATGTCCCTTGCTGCGTCAAGGTGGCAAGCTGGAGAGCCATGGCACGGAGCCGGGATCCACCCGGGGACATGCAGCCATGAGCAGGGGTCCCTGCCACTCCAGGGGCAAAGGAGGTTGGACGGTGGGATGGGTCTTCCACGGAACACGTGGCTGCCTCAGGGTTTGACCCAAGGCTCTGGTACTGGGATGCCCCAAGCTCGGTGTGCAAGACACGAAGTGAACCCACCATGAGTAGTCTGTACCCAGGCGCGCAACACCCAGCCCAGCACCAGGAATACCTTTGCCCTGCCATGTCAGGCCTGAAAAGCCCCCATTAGCCTCAGTGATGTGACCCCCAAAGCAGAAGGAAGAGCCCATCCATCCTCCACCCACCCGATCCTCCCCCCACCGGCCAGTGCCGCAGGACGGAAGGACTGGCTTATTTTCCCTGCATGCAGCTGAAACCTGCTGCCAGGTCACAGATCTGTGCACAGGGAATTTATTGTGCCCAGCCCCTGAGCCGTTCCTCCCTGGAGCATCCCCATCCCCATCCCTGTCCCCTCTCCACAGGGGTTCCACATCAGCACCTGGGAAATCAAACACTTTTAACAGGCCATAACTCACCCTCCTTCCTCTTGTTTTGTGGCTGCAGGGGAACAGACAGAAAGCCTGTGCTAACAAATGCTCACGCAACCCCCGGGGCTGGGATAGGCGACAAGGGATGGGGTAAGTCCTCCTCCTTGGAGCACTCCCCCATTGCTGCCCAGGGCTCTCACAGTATCCGAAGGCAACTGAACGATTTTGGGGGGGGGCTGGCACCAGCGAAGAGGGGGTGACTCCACGGGATCCCAACAGGTTCCTGGGCTCAGTGCGGTGGCTGTGGCTCTTTCAGCTGTCCCTGCAGAGATGGTGGCCCCAAGCCGCGGTCACCCAAGCAGGGGATGCTGCCGTTGCCAGCCTGTTCGTCAGCTGGCCGCACGACGAGGCCATGCCGCCGGCCGGGCCGGTCCTGGTGCAGGAGGATTGCCTCCCTCGCCTGCACCGGCACGCAGAGCCTTTTCCGACGGGCGATCTCAGCAAGGTCGAGTAGCTCCTACCACTTCACAGCTGTGCAAACAAGTGCCTCCCTGGGGAGGATCAGCCTTGCTGCAGGAGACAGCGCCTGCTCGGATTGGCATTGGGTGCAGCCGCCTACAATTCACCCTTCAGAAACTTAATGAACTTTGGAAATGGAGACTGCTGCCTCCTGCACCTTGCCTCGCTCCTCAGGCCCCCCACGGCAAGGCTGGGGGGCATTTGGGCTATTGCTCTGGGGAGCTTTTCTGCCTTTTCCCCCCACACTGGCATTGGCTCTGTAGAGCAGGCAGGGAACACCTTAAGCTACCTTTGTGCCCGCTGCCGTCGCCCTGGCACTGCGCACCTTCGTTAGACAGGAACTCAGCCCCGCTCAGCTTGGCACCGGCACTGGCACCTCCATCCTGATCAGGGACAGGGAAGATGAGGGACGCCAGGAGCGTGGAGGAAGCAGATGTCCAGGAGCTGGCATCGTTGCCTGATGCCTGCGCTGAACTAGCGAAGTGCTGAGCTGGGCCTGGGGCGTTGGAGAGGGTGGGAAACAAGGCTGCAATGCCTGAAAGGAACAGAGAAGCTGCATCACCTTCTGCTTCTGAAGTCTGGGCTCCAGGGCAGGAGGAATCCTCGTCAGGCGCTCTGGAGAGGACACAGTGGGGGCACGGTGTCCAAGGCTCCCAAAACAGCTCCTCTCCCTCCCCCCAGGTACCCTGTGCCAAGTCTTCCCCTTTTGCCTTTGCCGCCGCAGAGGGACCCCGGGCAAGCATGCGGCTCCCCTCCCTGCAGAGCTGGTGTGTGCGTCGGGGCACCTGTGCCGGCTGAGACGGGTCAGCTGGGCTTTCCCAGTGGTCCCTCACCCTCCGACGGCTGCCCGACCCCAAGGCTGAGGAACAAACCAGGGCGCTGCTCCTCGGGACACAGATACCAGGGGCAAGGAGGTCTTCAAGGCCGCTTGCCTGCTGCATGCCCACAGCAGGATTTAAAGGTAGGTGTATGGGGCTGGGCAGAGGAAACGTGCTGGGGAAGGTGCCTCAGTGGGGTAGTACCCCCGAAAAACTCCTAGACAAGGCTCAGAAAATGAGGACCTGCTTGGTACCCGGCCAGGATGAGGCAGGAGAGCCCCAACGTGTTCTTGGGCCACTCCAGACATAACGTATCTGCTCCCACCATTCAGCCCCTAGAGATGAGCCTGGAGGGGGATATATCTCCTATATCTCCAGCAGCATCCCACAGGGCCTTGCCAGAGGACTGGGACATCAGCATCAGGTCTGCGGTGACACCAGTGAGGGGATTTATCTGCAAGGCCAGCAGTTGCTAGTCAACAGAGTGTCAGGCTAATGCCACCACTGCTGCTCCCAGCTGGCATCCCCTGGGGCAGCACCCACACGCCCTGCTCCCCCTTCCCAAAGAGCATTGGGTATGATGGCCTTCCTCCAGCCCCGGAGGCTTTTCTGAGATGATTTCCCTGTGAAAAGATGCCATGACCTGGCATGTCCTTAGGAGCCAAGGTCAGGGCATTGATCTGCCTCCCTCGGACGTGTCCTGCAAGACCTTGGCTCTCCTGGTGCTCCCAAAGGGTGGATCGCCAAATGGTGAGCTCACGTTAGCCACAGAGACCGAAGGGGATGTCCAGACACGTTCCATGCCTGCCTCATCCATGTAGGGTCTGCATGACCCACGTCCAGGTGCTGGGACTTGCTGCCCTGTAAATAAGCAGGTGCTTTCAAGTCAAGGGTATATAATAAAGAGTCTTTGGCCATCTCCCACCTGCATTAACACGCTGCATTGAACTACGAAGTCAGGGTGGGCCTTGTGGTCCTGGCTCATCCTCCGCCAGCAGATATGAGGAGAAACAGCAGCATGGACCGGGCTGTCCCGTAGCTTGTTGCAAAGCTGCCTCTCGGTGTGTACAAGCCTCTGTCTACTTGGGCCTTTCTATCTAGACAAGGGTTTTCCCTCCAAAAGGGCTGGAAAGGTGGATTCACAGCCAAAAACATTGCTCATAAATCAAAATGCTCAAAACTGGAGTTTATTGCCATGGGGAAACAGCTAGCAAGTCCCAAGGGAAAAACGTAAATGTCTTGCTGAATATTTGTACATTCTTGCAATTGCTACCAAAAATAAGACGTTCCTGGTGATTGCCAAAAAACGACTGGAGGATAGAGGAGCCCTGCAGAGAGGAGAGGAGGAGGAGGGGAAGCGCGCACGAGCATGTGCATGTGTGCGGGCGTGCACGTGCCCGGGAGAAGCTGGGGGCTGGCGGCCATTGCGTCCCCCTCCAGACTGCTGCCTGCTGCTGCCACCCCGGTGTGGGGAGGTGGGAGGGCCCCCACACCTCCTGCATCCCCCGCAACACCTCAGCTGCCCCGTGTCCCCTCCTAACCGAGGACGACCCCGGTACAGTCTAGCATCCCCCGTGTCCCGCCATGCCCACCATCGCCCCAGACTCCAGCGGTGCCCCGTATCCTCTTTGTTCCACCGGCCAGCTGGGCAAGAGCCAACATCTGCTGAATGTTGCACTGGGGCTCGTTTCCCCTGGAGCAGGCCAAGGGGGAATGGGGTAACATTCCCAAAGCATGGAAATGCCAGGAGGCAAGAGGGAGGGAATAACCTGCCCAGTCGCCTGGGAACAAGGCGAGAGTCGCAGGCTGGAAATTAAGGCAGAGTAGTGAGTAAGTGAGGAGCTCTGGGCAGAGGAGAGAGGGGCACCTGGCTGCGGCGTGGTCCTTGTCCCCCACAGCCGCTCTGAGAAGGAGCAGGCACCCCAGGAACTGTTTTTCACCGTGGTATGACGCGTCTAATTGCAGCCACAGACTTTATACCCCTCGCGCCAGCAATTCTTTCTCACCAGAGGAAAGTGCAGCCTACTTTACATTTTAAAAAAAAGAAACACTGAAAACTCCTCAAACTGCCAGTGTGGCCTCAGCCCCGCTCAGCCTCTAGGCAAAACCTCACCTGGCATTTTCAGAGGCTTCCCCCAGTTTCAGGCCACGGGCAGCAGTCGGCCAACCCTGAAACCTGATTTCCACCCTAGAGGAGCAGCACGGAGCTGTGCCCCATCGCCTGCCCTCAGCTCGCTCCGTGCTCCGCCAGACTGGCCAGCAGCAAACCCACACCCCTGGGTGGCCATAATTATTCCAAGACCCCCTCCTCAGTGCATCCCTGACACTCCTACCACCCTTTTGCTGTGCACCTCACGGAGCCTGAGGGCAGGTTAACGATGCCGATGGGCGCTGGCCCCAGAGGATGCAGCACGAAGCTGCTGTGCTGTAGTTTTACCCCCTCACTGCGAGACTTCATTCCCAGGCTTGCACCAACCCCGTGGGAAACCCAATTTGACTTTAGCCCCTTCCAAATAAGCTGAAAAGCCTTGCATTGAAATAACCCATCACCCTCCGGCCCAGCTGGAATAGCCCTTCAAGTGCCGGCGTTCAGCCCGGGGTTCGCTCCCCAGGGCTGTGCAAGTCCCCGTGACGGACGAAGGGCAGCGCGTGGAAAACCACGTGCCAAGAAGCTCCTCGGTCGGGGCCTGTCAGGGCATTTTAAATGATTTGCTGGAGCGTTACACAAAGAGGAAAACATCCGAGACTCGCGGCAGGCTGCATGACTCACCATCGCCGCGGAGGAAGGGCTCCGTCACCGCTTATGCAAGTAAAAAATGGGGCTGCGTTAGCCCTCGGTGGGAGCACTGCACCCCAGCAAAACCCACCCGTTTTCGGGCACGGCCGGGGCACCGGGGGAAACACAGCTTGCAGGGCCTCCGAGGAGGAGCGGGAGCTCTGCTTTCTGCTGCCCAGCCTCAGGAATGGCAGGGCTGTGCCACCGTTGCTGTGCCATGGGCACCCAAATCGAGTGTGGGGAAGGTGCTCCCCTAGCCGGACCCAGGACAGGCGGAGGTGTTTGGAGAGGGGATTTGCCGGGTGGGGGCCGAGGAGGTGACCTGGGCTAGGAAAGGCTGGGTGTGGGAAAAGCTCCAGAAAAGCTTGGCAAGGGGAAGGATTGGGGATTTTTTCTCCCCCCCCTTGCAAAGTCCTGGTTTCCCACCATCTGGCTTGCTGCCTTTGGGAGAGCAGGCAGGAGGACGGCCACGAGAGAGGGACCGGCAAGTAGGCAGGGCAGAGCCGGGCAGAGCTGGGAAGAGTCTTTTCCCCTCTGCACAAGGGAAAGCAGAGCAAGAGGCTGGGGGGTCATCAGGCCCGTATTTGCAGTCAGAGGGGCAGGGTCCTGTCTCTCGACTTGCCCCATCCCTGCCTGGACCCCATCCCCACCAGGGCAGCTGGGTTTCAAGAGAGCGTGGGCTTGATGGGACCCTCCCAAAACAGGGTGGCAGCAGCTGGGGGCACCCACAGCCCCACTCCTCTGCCAGCTGGGGTTCAGGCAGACATGAAGCCCAGAGGAGAGCTCCATCAGTCCCCACGGCCCCATGCAAAAGGGAAAGGGCTGCTCAGGTATTCTGGGAAGCTGCCCCCCACACCACTC
>NW_009610460.1:0-1420 GCF_000690535.1 Cariama cristata
CATGTTATCACAGAAGTGCTACCACTGTTGCTGATTGGCTCAGCCTTTGCCAGTGGTGAGTCTTTCTTTGGAGCCAGCCAGCATTAACTCTAAAGGACATGAGGGAAGCTTCTGGCATCTTCTCACAGAAGCCACCTCTGAAGCTTCCCCACTACCAAAACCTTGCCATGCAAACCCAATACAGTTTTATTCCATTCAAGCAGTACACAAGAAGCAAGACAGTTCTTTTTTTTAAAAAAATTAAAAAAAATAATCTGTAAAAGCCTTATTAAACAGTAAAAAAAATAATAAACATACATTTACAAGCAGGAACTTCCCTTAAAGGTTCTCTCCATTCTTATATACAGTATTCCATATCCACTAAATGTTAGAAACTGTATTTAAGTATTTGATGCAGACACAAATATACAAACCAATATCCTGATGGCACATTTGGCTCATAGATCCTTGATGGGTTTTTTATCTGCTCCATCTTACAGGAAACCTTTGAACTATACTGTCCTGTAAGTCTAGACTGGATCATTTGTACTTCACCGTGCAGGCAGAAATTCCTTAAAGTTTTTTTGCTACCCATGGTAAGTTACAAAGTTGCTTCAGTAAATCACTGTGAGGCAATTTTTGTTAGTACTGGAGTCCCCAAAGCCAACTAGTCAGTTACATTTTCAAATGAAGATATAAGTCAAACAATGTGCTACTTACTTTTCACCTAACATAGAAATAAATCCAGACAGTTTGAAGACCATGATAAGCAGGAGGGAATCTGATGTGGTAGACATAACAAAAGACCTTGACTAAATAGAAGAAATTATTTCTGAATGATGTTTAGGGGTTTATAGAGATTGCTGGGGTAGGGAATCACGGGAAAGAAAACTGCAGAGTAAAAGGTCTTGCTCTAACACCGTCATTGAAGAGCATGACAACAAGCAAAAGCACCAGAGCCCCAAAAGTTCCAAAAGAGCCTAGAGTCTCCCACATTAACATTGCTTAACATCTTATGATATGAAAGCCTCCTTTGCCTTGACTTTGCATATTCACAGTAAACATAGTTAGCGTACCCTGCAGCTCTTGGTAATGAAGTTACACCTTACGTGACTGGTGACATAGCCTGTGACTCTTACTTGTCCCTTGAAGTGTTATAGTAAGTCAAAAGGGTTATTTGCCTTCACTCTAGGGATTCTCCTGTCCTCTTCTTTTAGTAACTATCTAGCGAGTGGAGCAAAATGATCCCTTCTATTATAAGATACTAATAACTTTTCTGATGTAAAAATAGGCTTTTTATTTGAATGGTGGTGGTGGGAGTTGTGCTAAGCCTTCAGTTAATATGGAAAGCTGAACTCTTATGACTTTAGTGGAAGAAGTTTATGGTAACTGAATACCTGGACTTGGCATTAAGATAGATGTCCTGGTTTGGCTAAAACAG
>NW_009610461.1:0-1666 GCF_000690535.1 Cariama cristata
GGGTCCTGACCGCAGCGTTGCCATCCCACCCTGACCTTCCTCCCTCCCGCAGGTCGCGCTGGCGGTGAAGGCGCTGCAGAGATACCGCCTGGGGACGGACATGTCGCTCTTTGCCACCGATCAGTTCGCCGCCGACCCCAACGCGTCGTACCCCGGCTACCCCACCGGCAGCGGCATCGAGAGCACAGAGACCTACCAGAGCCCCCCCTTCACCGAGACCGTAGAGGCCAACCCGAAAGGTTACCAAGTGCCAGCGTACTGAGGGGCGAGGGCCGCGTACCACGAGACCGAGTCCTACGGTGCAGTACACTTAACCGGTTGATTGCAAATGTATTCAGTCCCATTTCCTTAATGTGGCAAGTCAGTGCTGGGTTCCTTACTATTAGCTAGTTGTGCAGTGAATTCTGTACAGTGGTATTGGTTCTTGTCTTACCTGTCCAAGGGTTTTATAAAAGCAGTGTTCCCTCTAAGTCAGAAGGAAGGAAGGTTGCTACCACATCACCTACACGTGGTGAAAGATGAACAAATGCCCTCTCCGAGGCTCGACGCTGGGCCGTCGGCGTTGGGCTCTGCTGAGCGGCCGGGAAAGCCCGGAATACCTTCTCCTGTTAGAAAACGCCGTAGCTGAGGAGTTGCTATTTATTTCGTTCTTCCAGAGCTAACACAGAATCGGTCTCGTGGTGGTGAGGTGCCGGGGAGGTCGGCCCCGTGCCGCTCCCGCTGCGGAGCTTTCCTGTACGCCTTCCGTGGAAAGTGCCAAATTCACAAAGAAAGAAGTGGTGTCTGTGTTACTTTTATTTGTATGTATTTACTGTACAAAACCACCACCACCACCAAATCCAAACCGGTGTTTCAAACTTAGCTTGGGATGCAGGCGGCATGGGGGGGGCACAGCGGGTTGGGGCTATGTTGAATATCCAAATTGCTTCTACGCTTCAACAGGGTTCTGGTTGAGGATGTAAAAAGTTACTGTTTGACACTGGAAGGCCGTTTAGCAATAGGTGGCTGCTAATTAGGAATAGCCTGTTATCAGCTGAAAATACGGCGCGTTGCAGTTCCACTTCTTCACCGAGGGACTGGGAAAGTTTGCAAATAGTTTCTGGTTGGCAACGCTGAACAGTTACTGACGCTCGAACCCAGAGCTGCCAACGCAGACGGGGTGGGTGGCTCAGCGACCCAAAGTCCCCGTCAGTTAGGAGCCGTACGGAACTTGTATTTTTATCCTGGGAGCAGCCACCACCTGTCGTCGGCTGCAGCAGGACCTCAGGTGCGAGCGTACGTTTTACCCTCCGGTCTCTAGAAGTGAGGAATTCAGACGGAGAACGGGAAAGCCTTTACAGGGCACTGCGGTCCTTCACGTGGGGGCTCACGGCCCCGTGTTTGCAAACAGTGGGAGAAGAGAGCGAATGAAAAGCACCCGGGAAAGAGGCTCAGTTTTGGTTTTCAGCTGCCAAAGTCCTGCCTTCTCAAAGCCAACCCAATGCACAAACCCCCGTAGCTCCTTGTCCGCGACCTGCCCGCTTTCCCTGCCTGTCTGCCTGCGCCCTGGCCCTGAGCCGAGCCGTTTGTCACTAAGGACTGACCGGAGGAGCTGAAACGTGAATCCCCGACCACCTCGGTGGCAGCTCCATCCTCAGAAGCCCCCGGCTGTCCCGGCTCCCGGGGG
>NW_009610461.1:1683-2109 GCF_000690535.1 Cariama cristata
ACCGGTTTACTCCGGCAAAAGCTGCCTGCTGCCTTCTGACCTCGTGAGAAGCAATAGTTACCGGGCTGCTCCAGCGCTCTTGGAGCAAAACCATCCAGCAGGGGTTTTTTTTTGTCATCATTAACGCCGCTCATTTCTGATGCTAAATTGCAAGTAGATACATTAAGTAATAAGCAGCGACTCTCATCGTGAGCAGGCGTTACCAGGGACAAAGTGCATTACTTGACTCCCCCACCCTTCAGGCCGGGTTAAACGTGCATTTGCAGCAAAGGCTGGCTTTGCTGGCCTGACGGCACCAGAGCCGCACCGGGATTTTTCAGGCAGCATTTCCCAAATCGGAGACTTCTCCCGCGCCGCTGCAGCCTCCCCACGCAGCACGGCCGCGCGCGGTGGCACCGAGACTGGCGTCCCCCCCCTGCGGTCTCC
>NW_009610462.1:0-3033 GCF_000690535.1 Cariama cristata
GCTCCTGTCCCGTTCCTACGCCCAGGCACGCACCCCATCGCCCTGCGCTCGCTCCCTCCTTTCAAGCCCTGGCCCTTTTAGCTCAGCTGTTGCAATGAGTTTGAAAGACGCAAACCCCCACTCTTCTTGCTCAAAATTGTTTTTTTCACAAAAAAGTTCACCAGTGAGTTTAAAAAAAAAAAATAAAAATTAGACCAAACTCTCATTTGAACAAACCCCAGAGAAATACAGTGATTAGCTTACCTGGGGGGAATGATTTTTATACGGACTTCTGTTAACCTTTAAAACATCAGCGTTGCTTCTTGAGGCTGGCATCGCCGTCGAGCACAGCCTGAGCTGGGAGAGCAGGGATGCTCTCGGGGAGGAGGCATTTCACCGCCGGCCACAATCTGGTTCCTCCTTTGAATGGAAAGGAAGGAAAACAGCAGAAGGTAAATTGTTTTCCACCACAAGAATCCCTCTTTTGTTTGAACCTCTCCCATCTTGAGGTGGGTTTTTTTTTTGTTATTTATTAGTCTACAAAGAGGCGGCTGTGCCGGGACCTGTGGGGCCTGCCCTTGCCCTGCAGAAAGGTGCGGGGACGGAGAGCGGGAAGGAAGACGGATGGATCCTGAATTGTTTCTAATTTATGGGGCTCTGTGATTCCTTGCCGTATGTCTCCAAGAAATGACACCACTACTTCAGGAGCAGAGATTAATCTGAGTCGGCAGGAGAAGGACAAAACAAATCATCTACTGCAGGAATCTCATTTGATGCCTGTTAGTAAGAGCGCTGGGATGAATGGCTTTTGTAAAGACCGCGCCACAACATGGTTTTTTTACCCATTTTCTCTGCCGTTCTGCAAATTGAGGTCTACAAGGCGTGCGGCAGAGGCCATCCCCGGGCCGCTTTTGGCAGTGCCAATGCTGGGGCGCAGGAGCGGCTGGCACTGAGAGACATGGGACGAGGGGTTTTGGCTTGAGGCTGGATGAACCTCGGTGGATGGGGGATACCCGCGCAACGAGTGAGACAGCAGCTCAGCTAAAGCTGCAGTGGTGCATGTGTATGCCCAGGGGTGGGGGAGAGGCGGACTCATCCTGCAGCTTGCTCCCTCCGAACGCATCAAACTCACTTTTTTTAACCATGCGATCACCTAAAAGTCAGGGAGAAGGGTCAGGTTGTGAAGAAGGGGCTGGTATCCTCCGGAAGAAAAAAAAAAAAACCCAAAGCTGGGGAGGAAGCGGGTGCATGTCCTGTGCCACCACGGCCGGGGGTCCGGAGGGTGACAGCCAGAGGGACACCCCCCTGCCGTCGGGACTGCCCGTCTGCTAGGGCCAGGTTGCTGCCCATTTCACCGCCACGGTGCAGCCTCAGACAGCTCCTCACCCACAGATTTGGGCCTGTGTGGCTCTGCAGCAGTGCCGCAAGGCTCCTGAAAGGGCACAGTATGGCTTTGCTGGGTATCAGCCCCACAGCACCAAGGAAAATCCCATCCTTTATGAAAAAAAGAGCAGAAATTCTCAAATTAGGAAGCCGGCAGGGTCGTGGCAGCCTGCAAATCTGGCTGTGGACCTGTACGCAAGCCTTACACACCCATGCGGAGCCCATCCTTTCCTTATCCCATTAAATCCAATCCATTGCCGTTGTAAAAATTCCCATTGATGCCCTTTATCCTACCCAAGAAGCTCAGCCAAGGCGGGAGTGGTACCCAGCGCTGAGCACTTCTCCAGCGCTACGTGGTGCATCTCAGATTGATACCGAATCAATTTAATTGATCTTTTTTTTAAGGTGCAGTCTTGGAATAGCTGAGCTTGTGTAAGGCGCAGCTAACCATGTACTTCCACAAAATAATTTGTCAGGCCCCACTGTAGAAACCTAATGATGGCTGTAATTTATTGCTGACAGACGATATTTATCACCGCAGCATCCTCTCTTTCTCTTTCTCTGTCTCGTTAGGAATGGCATCAATAATGTTTATTGTAGCTTTTAATTTTTTATCGTTGGTATTCTTACCTGTGCTGATGATGGCTGGCTGAAGATGAGAAAAGGCATTAGAGCAGACAGAGGCTTTGATATGTATTCAAGGGTAAATGGCAAATCTAGGAAATTCTTCCTGAATTCTCAGGCAGGGTGTACGCTGCGGCGGAGCCTGCCCTGATAGCGGGGAAAAAATGGGGTGTTTCTTCCCAAAAGTTCACCTTCCCTTTCCCACCAAATCTGTTGACCTGTGCTCTGCGGATGCTCAGACCCTGAGCCCTCCCCAGGAAAAACTTCAGCGCTCACCTATGGGTTCGCGCTGTGGCGTCTCCTCCAAATTACCCCCAAAAGTTGTGTTTCTGCCCCAAACCTTGTGCCAGGCAGCTCTGCTGACAGCAAGCGGGAGCATCCTCTGCCGTATTTTCCACTCGGGCTCGTCTTGCTGCTCGGTTTACAAACAATACCACCTTGCCATCGAGACCATCTCCAAGTAAATGTTATTTACTTGTTTTTTCTGCACAATTTGCCATTGCTCCTCCACTAAATGAAGCTCGGCGTTCCTCGATAGATGCTTGCATTTTGCATGCAGCCTCTTTTCACACCTATTAAGCGATGCCCTGGTTAAACCGAAATCCGCGAGCGCCCTGGCAGTTGCTTCGCTGCAGGGGGTTGTTCGCTGCCTACACTTCAATATTCAGCTCTTTGGACTGACTGACAGAAAGATGCCCTCATGAAAAATGACTTATCTTGGGCAGTACTTCTCCACCGAGCTCAAACCGCTCATACTATCTCACACCTGATGCCAAGAAGCCCCCGGGTACCCCAGCTTTGCCCCCACCCTACGTGGCCATTTGCAGAGTCACAGGGCACCTATTTCTGTCCCTAAAAATAACTGAAAACCTCCCCCACCCTGAAATTTTCCCTTTTTTTCCCATATTCTTACACTTTCCACTAACCCTCAAGGGAATGTGTTGCACGGGGTTTTGAAGCCTTCTGAACTGCCAGGATCAACAGTTCCCGAAAGGGATTTCCCCCCCCCCCCCCCCTTTTCAACAAGAAAAAATAACACACCCAGGG
>NW_009610462.1:3064-6464 GCF_000690535.1 Cariama cristata
AATTACCAACCCAGTGGTTATTTTAGCATCATTAACAGAGCCTCTCCGACTAGTTGGTCATTTACAGATTAGACAGACGTTGCTTACATTGTTCATAGCTGATTATGGGATTGACAGTTTGGCTTTCACCCAAAATTTGGCATCCCAGTTTAGCATAATTGGAACTGAAGAGTAGAGCAGGTTGGGGGAAGGGGATAGTGGCTGCTGACGATTTAGTTAACACTGATTTTATTGATCCCTGAAGAGTTTCTGATGTTGCAGGTTACTCTTTATAGGGCAATAAAGTTTATAGTTTGGGTTGTCCTGGGGGAGTAACTTCTACGTGTCTCTAACTGCGCTTGGGCAATTGCAGAGGCCATTGCCAGCCCCAGCCCCGGTTTGCTGATGAATAATCAGAACTCAAGCAAAAACTCAAAATTTGCCTCTTAGTTTGGAATCAAAATTCCAGAAAAGCAGCGATGACCAAATTAAAAAATAATCCCTCCCAAGCGTCTGATTTTATTGCTTAAAATAAACCTTTTAATTATTCTATTCTATTCTACTCTATTCTAGGCCTATCCTATCCCATCGCATCCTATCCTTCTGTTTAATTCTTTTATTTCTTCCTTCTTATTTTGTCTCACAAAATGTTGGAGTTTATGATGCTCACCCTTAAGATATTCCCAGCCTTTCCTACATTTATTCTCCCAGTCCCTCTCTGATGCAGGCTGGGATCAAGCGAGTTGTCCAAAGCAATTAAAAAACCAAAGCCATGGCAGGAGCAAGATAGATCCTGGATCCTCAACTGCCAGGACCAATGACGAAGCACTGAAATTTTGATCAGATCCGCCGGCCCTGCTGCTAAAATGTCGATCACAACCTACCTGCCCCGAAGCGTGGGCTGGGCGGGCTGGAGCCGCGGAGCTCAGCGGGGCACGGATGTGAAAGCAGCAAGGCCACCGAGCAAAGGCAAATGTTTAAACAAGACCCAAGGAGGCACCAGGCCGGTTTCAATCTGCAGCCTGAGGAACCTGAGTAATTGCAAGCTGAGAGGCTGGGGGCATTTCTGGAGGGGGGGTTGAGGGCTTTTTTTTCACCCCCTCCCAACCCCTGTGCTCCTTCCCTCTGACCGCTGGATTCTCTCTAACGTACTGGCAGAGCTCCGGTTCCTGGTCCTGTGGCTTTGAGCTCATTTGTCAAACCCCGAGATCTTTATGAAAGGCTGTTAGCAGAGCATTTACTTCCCATTTCTCATCCTACGCTGTCATCACCTTCCAAGATTAATTAAGGAAAAAAAGAAAAGACATCTTGTCTCTCTTTTGTTTCCCCTTTCCTTGCCTTTTTTTTTTGTCTTTCCAGCCCCTTTCTCTCCATTCACATCCTGAATACTGCTGGGGAGCAAAACTCAATACTTTCCTCTTCCCTCTTGTGGATAATATATCAAATTTTTTTTTGCCTCTCTGTAAGTGGAAGTGGTTGGGTGAGCTTTGTCCTGACCATCAATTCTCTCACACGGCCTCAGCTGCTAAAGCTAAGCCAGGAAAGATCCCAAATCCATTGACTTATGATTGCTTTAAGTGCTCATTTCAGACTTACAGCCCCAATCCCAGGAGTCAGTGTCCTGTCCCTGAATTGCTTCCAGGGTCGCACGATGCTATCCATCTTGCTCACCACGGGGTAATTAGGTGCTTTTGCTCAGGCACCGGTTCATATATGTGCTCTTTGTACCATTTGCTTCTATTAGGAACCATAACCTACAGTTATCACGGTGCAATGGTCTTTTCCGTGGGCCCGTGTGCCTAAGATCCCAAAGGCAGCGCTGTGTTTGCCCTGGTCCCAGCGGTGCCAGTGATTTATACTTCAAAACCAGTGCCACCCTCCCAGCCCCACTCCCCCAGTCCCCGCGCTGCCTGAGCTCAGCACCGGTAACTTCTGTCTGGCATGATTATTTTTCATCCTTTTATTCAGTAGCAAACTCAGTTGTCACGTTACGCAGAGGTTTATTTCACAGTTCGACCGTCCTCGCAGTTCTGCTTCTTTCTCCCCAGTCTGACCAGTTCACCCAGTGGCTGGCTGTCCCCAGGGTGGGTGGCACTATGGGTCCCTCTGTTGCTGGCAGGTGGAGGAGGAGATGTCTCCTCACGTGTGTGTCATCGCCGATCCAGAAAAAACTAAGGTAAACTTGAGGAAACTCGGGACAAACGCCTGTCAGCTGGCATTTGCATCCCTCAGGTATTTGCACCATGCTCTTCTGCGCATTCTCAAGCCGCGGCCCTGACATTTTACCTCGCAGATGTGACTCAGCCAAAGCGGAGGAAAAACCACCCAGCTCAGACTCCGTCTTTCCGACGGTAGCTCCCAAACGCGGTCCTCACTGATGTGTGTGACGGTGGGAGACCTCCCCTCCCCGCGGCACCATCCCCATGTCATGACAGCCGGCACCATCGTCACAACAGCGGTTCTGGCTCCCTGCGCCGAAGCAGGAGCCCACAGGAACACAGGGCACTGCGGAGAGAGGATGAAAACATTTTTTTTTCCTTTTTCCTCGCTCTCCCAAGGATTCATCCTGAGCCCACTCAGACCAACAAATCCCTCTCCCCGACTTTGCTGGACTTTGGATCCAGCCCTGCGTTCGCACAAGTTTAGTCCCATGGTTTTTTGAAGCCATCAATCACCACCATCTCTGTAACCCCAAACCACACACAGAATAAAGATGTGAAGCAGCGGATCCTCGGCTGATGTAAATCAATACGGATCTCCCATCATCGGTGGAGTTAAACTTACAACCAGCCGGGGAGGTAACCCAAAATGCTGCTCGTTGGAGCAAAAGAAATTTCTGCAGTAATTAGATCTGGAGCATGATTACCCAAAGGGAAACGAAAAACAAATGTGGGTGACAGATATTTCCAGGATAACTGCAGTTATTAATGCTTTTCTCTACCAGTGACAGGCACAAGGGATTAGTATTGCCTGAAAAAGTCTGGTTTACTGTGGGAAAAAATGAGGGCTGGAAATGAAGCAAGTAGAAGGCCATATGCTGCTTGGTGTGCTTGTGGGGTCCTGGGAGGATAGCTTTAGCCAAAACAACAAAAGGCAAATATGTGAGGCATATGTGAGCAGAAACATGAACCTGTTGCTTCTAAGTTTCCAGTTAAAAAAAAAAAAAACAAAACCAAAAAGAATTAGCAACCTGTTATTCTCAGTTGCACAGGTTCACCCTGAATTAGTGACCCTATTTGTGAGGGCCTCGGCACTGCCGAGCACAGCGGGTGCGTCCTGGACTACGGAGCTGGGTCTTGGGACAAGCTTTTTCAATTTAGCGTGAAGCCTTGCCTTCCCTACTACCTTCTGTTGACTTATTTGGGTGGCAGCATGAAATCCCAGCCCCCTCTCCCATACCGGCGGGGGAGGGGCCAGCCCG
>NW_009610462.1:6495-24370 GCF_000690535.1 Cariama cristata
CTCCGTCCGCAGCACATCACTGCAAGAGATCCGGTCCTTCCCAGCAAGGGAACGGAAGAAAATGCATGAGCTGGCTTGTGTCCTTCCTGCACAAATTGGGCAAGCAAGTAGGAGCTCCAAGCGTGATCAAGAGTGGTCCAGAGCTGTGTGTGGGCTGGTAAGGGCATGGGAATAGCATGGGCTAATCCATCCTACGGTTTGCTTTTGGGCGTGTGCACTGGTAAATGCCTCTCGCTGCTCTGAGAGCATCACTCAGCGCGTCTGGCTACCGCAAACCATATGTGCTCACTGAAAAACATCAAATCCTTTTGTTAATAAAAAGTTTGCAAGCAAGTAGGGCTAAAAAAACCCAACGTTAAAATGAGAGCAAGGATTTTTTCTTTTAAATGTAAGGAGTGCCGACATCTGGGGAGGAAGAAGATTAATTTCTAACAATGTGGTTGTTTGTCAATAAGCATAATTTGGAGCAAAGTTTGTTTTCTGGAGTCTGCCCTGGTCTGTGCTCCCCGTGGGTGCTGGCAATGCTCTGGCAGAGGGTCCATCCAGCTCGTGGCCCCCCCTTTGCCTGCAGCCAGATGCTTCAGTGAAATCTCAAGTCTTTTATAGCAGGCAGCTGTGTGCTAACCTGCCTACAATTATGCTGAAATTTTAGCTAAAAATCAGCTATTTAATAGACCATCCAAAATACATGGCACCATCAGGGCTCCTAACCATAATCAGTCTTCTTACCTGCTGAAAAGCCACTTGGATCTTCATTTGTTGTATGGATTTGATACGATGGGCAGCTCCGCAGCCGGGGTACACACGTGCGCCTCTGCTGAGGCAGGTCTAACTCATGTTTAAAGAATAGCGAAAGCCCATCTGTGTAGAACTGTCCTCGAGGTGGCAAGCTGTAAAACATCCCACCAGTACTGCTGGGGGGTGACAAGAAGGTGTGAGAAGCTACCAGGGAGGTGGGAATTGCCACGGCTCAGTGCACCATCAGCATTTCAGATGTGGTCAAAGGCAGGCAAATTCAGAAACAAGAGGAAGGAAACATGCCGGTGCGCTTGGCAGGTAGTAGCTGCTGCCAAAAAAACACTGAGTTGGGTGATCCTTGATACCTGTCCATTTGGGATATTCCTAACTGGTATAATTTGAGCTGTTCTTGGACTTTCCCCCATACCAGTAACCACCACCCCAAGCAGACAGCCCCACCTGCCGTAGCATCTCATTCTGCAGGATGTCTGGTGTTTGAGGCATTTAAGGATGACTTGACTTTTTTTTTTTATTTTTAAAACGACAAAAATCAGTCTGACGCAAATTGACTTTTGCTGTTGATGCTTTGGTTCTCCACAGGACACCTGGCCTGGAAATATGGGAAGGGAAGACAGTACCAGCGGTTTCCCACCTAGCAGCTGGATTGGCTTTCACAAAATCTCATGGATGAGACAGTGGTTTTCAACAGTGACACCTACCTCCCCTTGGCACTTCAAATGGGCTTTGGATAATCCCTCTTCCTACCTGGGAAATGCCAAAGCCTGGGCTGAAAGAAAAGCGCAGCGCCCTTCTACAAGACATATTCAGGAGATGCCAAATGTCTCACAAGCAATAATCAGAAATTCACATAAACACCAAAACCACAACGCTGAGAAGGAGAGCAAGAAAAACTCCCTCTTCCCAAACTGGAGAATTGCTTTTGTTCAAGGCCAGAAAAGTCCTCCCCCAGTTGTTACCTAGCAGAGTATTTCATTAAATACAGGGATTCACCCCATCCCCCTTTTGGAAAATTGTGACTTTCCTATTTGACCTGAAAACTGAAAGTCTTCGGCCAAAAGATAACCAAACACAGAGGATGGTGGGTGCAAACTGCTGGCTCTGGTGTGGCTCTTTTTTGCCTAAACTCAAACCATTCCCCCCCTCCCCAAGTTTCCATAGCTCAATACGCCAATGAAGAAAACTCAGACAGCTGGAAGGATGCATCCCAAGTAAGAGCTCCTGGACCTCTTCCCATGGGAAAGCCAGATATTTATTTAAAGACGGGACTGAATTGCAACAGATACAGGGAAATGTCAAAAGATTCCACAAGTAGGAAGAGGAATGAATACAATTGTCTCCGCAGGCTGCGCATAATGAATAACTTATAGCCCGGGCGAAGCAAAAGTCGTAATACAGGAACTCAAAGCAAAGTCAAGCAAATCGGTGTTTACAGAGGGAAACAGCACTTCGTGCCTTGGCCAAAACATCTTCAAGCAGACAGTGTAAACTGAGCGCTGATAGGGCAGGTAGCAAAGAAAAACATAACGTATTACTCAAAAAACATGAGAAGGGAGAGCGAGAACTTGGCAGATGTGTCTTTACCCGAATGTGGTCATCTGGAAAACAGAGCATCTTGACTGAAGTAGTTGTAGGAGAGACCGGTGCTGCTGGTGTCACTCTCCCTCTGAAATACAAGGGAACCCTGTCAGGGAATTTAGGCTTAAAACCTCAGTTTTGAGTGGCTGAAGTTAGATGAATGACTGTCCAACCTGCATGCTGTGTGAATGATTTGCAGCAGAGCAGAGCGATACGATGAATTAAAGTCTTTGACAATTCCTGCTTGAAACCACCCGAGAACCGCTTTCCAACAGAGAAGCATTTTGGGGTGGATAGCAGCATTTAGGATTTGTTTGTAAACCACAACTGAAACCTAGAACTTAATTTTGCTGCATATAGACTTGTATAGTCCTGCCAATTCCCATTATAACGCCTTTATTTATTGTCTCTTTCCTAAACACAAATGTGGCAATAGGCAAAGTAGCTTTGTTCAGTTGGCCAAGACTGCCACTTTTAAAAATACTTTAAAAGATACTTAAATTAGGGGGGGAAAAAAAACGCAGAAAGTTCTCTAAAAAGGGACAGAATAATTTTAGAAGTCAGCTTCAGAACTGGCTGGATTCTGAAAATGTCGAAAACTAAAAATAGAGGGAAACAGATGATTTTTTTTTTTACCTCCCCTTAATTATTTTCTCCTTTTTTTTTTTTTTGCTCCTCATATTGGGGTCTCTTCTAAGTTTACATCCAGCCTACGAGGAGCCTGTGCATGGTAAACATTTTTGCTGTTATTCTTGACTAACTGACAGCCCTGGGTGGCATCCAAGCACAGCCAAAACAAACTCTAGTAAAGCCAAAAAGCAAGCGTGAACAGCAAAAAAAAATAATGCCTCAGAGCAGACTCAAAGCAATGTCACTGCCAAATTCAGTCCTGCCTGTGGGACTGTCACCTATATGGGGTCCCCCAGCCACAAAGCCTCTGGGGCTTTCTTGGCTGGGATCCGGCGGGAGCAAAGCCCTGGTACAGGTGTCTGTCTCCGCTGGAAATATATTTTGGGGGTGTGCAAACTGGAAAAACCGGCTCATCACTAATCTCATCTGACTTTTTGCACAGTCTGCGTGCTGATGGCACCTTACGGATCTAACGCAGATGAATGTTGCTGCAGCATCACAACCCAACCCGGGGTCCCTGGGCGAGGGGGGTGGAAATCTTTTGACCCTTTGACTTTAGGGATGGGGATGACAATGACAAGAGCAGCAAGGGTCTCCGCGCAGCCTGGCTGCTTCCTGGTGGCTTGGCTTGTGGAAAGGTTTCTGCTTTAGACTTACCGGCTGCTTGGCATTTGGGAGTACTACAGCGTCGATCAAAGCAGGACGAATTAAAAAAAAAAAAAAAAGGAGAAACCATGATGAATTCATCTTTCACTGTGGCATTAGCGCAACCCCAGCTCCGTCCCTCTCCTCCTCGTCAGCGGTGAAAAATGCCTCCTCTCCGCCAACAATTACCTGTTTCGGCTCAACCCTTCGAACGCTGGCCCTTCTCTAAATGGCATCGGTGGCCCCGCTGCCGCCCAGGCGCTCTGCCCGTGGCGGTGATGGATGAGCCCCGGCTCGGCCCCACCACCACAGCCATCTGCCACCCTGGCCCCCCTCCCTGGACCCCGCCAATTGACACTCTAGTTCCTTCGCTGCGGATCAAGGGCAAGCCGGGGGAAAAAAAAAGTGGCAGTGATAAAAGGCACCTGGAAAAGCGTGAATTAGCCCATGGAAGAGAGGAGATGAATAAAAAGGCGTAGGGTGGGCGGGAGGAAAGAAGATGAAAAGATGGAAGATGATGAAGGGAGGGACTACCTGGCCCGTGTCCAGACCCCTCGCTGCCGAGAGCAGTGCTCCCCCAAGGTTTATTAGGCTCCTGTCACTGTTCGCTTGCTTGTGGTGAGCCCTTTTTCCCAAGACGAGCATGCTGCTGGGCTCTCCCAAGCAAATGGAGCATGTCCTGGCTGACACACCGCTCACCATGATCTACAGGGCATGGCAGAGCAGGGCACTGGATTAAATTATTCAAGCGGCAGCTGATAAGAACAAAACAAAACGGGGGGATGCTGGGCAGTTAAAGGAAACTTCTCCTCTGGTGCCAGGGTGACCAAAGAAGGCATCTTGGTAGCAGGTAGCCAAACATCAGCTCTGGATTTCTGTTATGTTTCATTGTCATACAGGACGCGGTAGGGTGCCCAGGGATGGGAAGCTTTACCTGGAGGAGTTTGGGAAGTCTTTGGAAACCTCCTTCCATCCTTAAGGAGAGGGAGACGCAAGCCTCTGAGAAACCACTGCTTTGCTGATGGCACTTTTCCAGGCTGGGTGGATCACTTCCATCTTCAGAGCAAGCTGAGAGGGACCTGGTTGTTCAAACTCCCCAGTATTTTTGAAGTTTATCACGTCTTTAAGATCCTCAGCTTGGGTAACTCTGCTTTCAGGCAGAATCACTTTGGAGGGTAGTTGGTTATTTTCACTAAAAGCTCTGGTTTAAATTTATAATGGTAATAAACCCATTTCACTTCATGGGTTTGATCCCAGATTTGCCCTGAGCTGCTCAGGTCAAAGGAAGCTTTATGGTTGAGCTGAAACCCTTCTTCAGTCAGGATTTACAATGAAAAAACATATGACAGAGGAGAGGCTGGCACTTCTAAAGATGCTCTGAAAACGCTCACACAAGCAGAAACGGTCCCACAAGAATTATTCCCCCCACGCCAGCCATGCCAAAACCCAGGATGTTGTCCTTGCCCATCTGTCAGCTCAGCTTCTGATACCGAACAAATCTCATTAACGGTCGTCATAGATCTAGCAAATGCTGTACAAGGGCCATAATACAGCAAGCCCCTTTAAAATGAGAGAGAAACCATTCTCTGTTTCAAGGCACACTGGTTGTAAGGAAGATATAAACACCAACATGCCTCCCAGGGATGCTGGAGAACGGCCAGGCCAGCGGCACACCAGTATCTTGCTCGCATTCGTCTCTTGGGATGAGACCACATACCAGCTACCAGCAGCACTGATGATAATTTCTTAAGACTGATGGAGAAAGTAAGGAAAAAAAAAAGCTTTTCCCAACATAAGGCTATCACCAGCATTAATGCAATAACAATTACTTACAAGAGGATCCCAGTTAGCGGAGTTAGTCCTTTTTGTGGGTGGGAGTAGCTGGGTTTACTCTTCATCCCTTCCATTTGAAAGTGGATTTGGCAATAATGCTATAGAGGAGGCTTTTGAAGGCACATTTGGACCGGTAGTGGCTCAATGTCTTTTGAGGAAAAATACTGGTGGAAGAAAAACAGGGATTAGTCACAATCACAATGTATTTTCTTCTCAGAAAGTATTAATTTGGGAGTAATGCATTAACAGCCAGGAATTTTTCATTCCAAAAGCACATTTTGGAAAAACACCTTTTTCCTAAAGTTTCACAAGTTCTGAGTTTTTTTGTCTGGAAAGGATACGTGTTCTCTGATGGACAAAAGTTTGGGAGTCAAAGAGAAAATGGTGGCAACAAGATAAAAATGACATTTCCCTGTTACTCCGGGTTTTAACGCCTCCTAATTTTTGCAAGCCACCTTAACACTTGTAAGCTAAAATATTAATTTTAAAATAGAGAAAACATTCTCCCCCTCCTTCCTCCTCTTCCCCCAGTCCCTTTCTCACACATTTTTCTCTAATAGAAAGAGCCGAATAATCTAATTTGACGTTTTGGGATATATTCCCTGCAGGAACTGTAGAAATGCCACCTGCTACCTGCATGCTGGATTTGATCACAAATCAACAGCACCCCGTGCTGTACAGGATCTCTTGATATTTTAATGGCCACAAACTGTCTGGCCACTAATGGCAATACATCCTAAATCGCACAGCCGACGTTTTTATGTAAATGCCAAATGCTACTTTGCTATTTGTATCACTCTTAATTGCACCTCCTTAATTAAAAGAAGTGAAATTATTAATTTTATTCAGCGAAAAGATCTCCAAAACCTTGCACTTCAGCCTTGGCTCTCTTGCAAGTGCAGAATTATCCCTGGGAAGGGCATTTTGCGGCTCTGTGCCCAAGCTGCCCTTCATTCATGCCTATGGTAGGAGCCTTTTTCACTCCCCACCTACTGACACCAGCTGAGCCTGAGTAGCTCAAGTCTTCTGCTGAACCCAGCTGCCAAAAGCCAAACGGGGAGAATACAAGTACTGCTGACCAGGACTTGGAGAGCTGCAGGTTCTCCTAACACTGGCTCCAGAAGTCCCACCATCACTAGTGGTATTGGGATAAATGCTAACATTTCTCAGTTGAACCCAAAAAACCCCATTATAACTGGGAGAAGAGACTCTGAGGGACCTTGTATCAGGCTCTGCATCAGGATCTTGTGCAGTCTTCTTCCCTTGGCCCATGGCGGCATTACTGATGAACAGCCAGGCACCTCCTGACATGCCATGAACAGCCAAGAAGGACAGGGAAGCACTTCTGAAGATTTCCAAAGCATTGCCCTGCAAGGCTCCTTCATATCCTCTTCTTCCAGGCATTGCTTCTGAGCAGTGCTCACAGATACAGGGGAAAAAAAACCCCACCCAACCTCCAGATTCACAGCTAAATGCAGTGCCAAGAAGGATGCTAATGCATCAGTGAATGTGACAATGGGGAAAACCAAGATTTCTGTATTTCCAGGAGCTTTCTTTTTTTAATAATTATTATATCAGATAGCATGGCCAAGGGACAAGAACTCACTTAACTTGTGTATTATGGTGCTTAAAACACCAGGTTAAGGTACACATCTTGGCCGGCTGCTTTGCTCTCAAGAAATCAGAGGTCAAATGCTTGGGCACTCACCTAAGTCTCACGCCCAGGTTATGGAGCCAGCTGCAACACTGCTGAGTGAGTTGGGAAGCTGCTCTCCACCGATGAGTTCTCCTCGCCATGGGCTACAGTTCCTGTAATTTCATAGGGTTATAAAACAACTGAACCTGCACTGAAGTACAAAAGTTTTGCACTATTTTGCTTGAGAAGCCAAGTGACTGCAACTTTTCTGCTCAGTGCTGCATGGCTGGAAGAAAATTAGGCTCGGCTTCCAAGGGTTCAAACTAGGTGGGGAAAAAAAAAAAAAAGAATTAATTGGGTAATGTTGGTTTAAACCCCAGCCTGAAACTTAAGAAACACAAATACACCCTCTATAAGGAGCCGTGTTTGAAAGCAAAGAGATGTTGACCAACATGTCCATGGGGGACATGGTTTCCTAGGGCTGCAGCGCCCTATCTGAAGGGATGCTCCCAGACAGTAGATCCACTACAACATCTTTGGTTTCCACCATCTTTCTGTTACCCCACTTCTCCGAGGACCAGGACGTGGTGAGAAGCCCAGAATGTAGCTCTCGGTAGCCAGGGCTCTTCTGACATTGGGAGAGGAGCATCTTGACCGTCTTTGGGCCAAGCTGTATTATAAACAGCACCAGAACCATTCACAAGTCTTCAAAGTTTCCACATGATTATGCGAGCAAATATTTGGACTGGAAGTGCTGTCAGGCATTATTTGCAGTTCATTTTCTCTTATTTGTCCTCTGTCTTTTAAATAATAAAAAAAGAGAAAGCCAAGATGACAGCTCACAGTATTCACAACCAGGAGTAGAAACGACATCTGGGGTTTTTTTTGGCAAACACCTTGGCTGCACGCAGCCAGCCTCTGCAGCTCCCTGGGAGATGCTGCAGCAGAGGCAGCCTGTGCCAGGGAGGAATTTAGCCCCTTTGCTTGGACCCAGGCCGCCGGGTACCCTGACCGCTGTGGCACTGACGGGTCCTGAGCACTCACCGTGAAAACCCCTGCTCCTGGCCTGGCTGTGCTCACACAGAGAGTTTTTCTAGATTTGCATCCTGGGGCAGAGAAACAAGAATCAGTTCCCTGTTTTCAGGCCTCCCTGGATTTGGGGGCTTTCCTGCTTTGTTTTTATTTGGCACCTAATTTGGAGGCCTGATCTTGACAACAGCTGTTACTCAAGCTCAGGGCTTAGCACTATTAATCATGTCAGAAGGCAGCGGTGTTACCTACAGCGGGAAATATTGCAGGTGGTGGCAGGTGCCTGCAGAAACAGCCCCCGAACATGTTTGCCATGGAAGGGTTTACACCTGCCCGTGTAAGTGCAAGGCTCCCTGGGCACAGAAGCATGAGAGGAGCTATGCAATAGCAGAACTCCACGGCAATGCTGGCATCAAAACTTACTCAGGCATCTTCATCTCAAAAAACACCTCTCCAAAACACCTACAAATTACATTTCCAGCAGTCTGTTTCTTCCTGCTTCCAGTACCTCGTGCCTCCGGCTGTGCTGAAAGCAATATGTACCAAGTGCAGGGGGAAGGACTCGGCAACATCTAGAGGTGAGCCAGCACTTTGGTATAAACAAGCTGAAAAGAAAGCGTGGTGTTACGCCTTTTGGCAGAGTTATGGCTTAGCAAATGGAGGGAGCCAGGACTCAGTGCCTGTATCTGGCACTTTCTGCACCAGGGTCATTTCTGCCTATCTTAACACCTTGCTTCCAGGGCATGAATGGATAAGAGCTGGCTCCTTCCGAAAGGATGGCTTGTTTACCCCAGAAAATCTAGACAGAAGATGTCAGTTTAACTTAAAATTGAAATGCTTCCAGAAAGCTTAACAGAACCACCACCCGCCGCCATCCCCCGAAGCGGAACATCTCCCCAGAAGGCAGAAGCATCTCAAGGTGGACATTTCTGCTCCGGCACCTGCTCCCTCAGATTTGAGCCCACAGGGGAGACCAGCGATATACAGATCTACAGTAAAACCCTCCCGACACACACATCAAACCCTTCCACCTCCGGTGAGATATTTTTGGCTTTACGCGGTCACTTGTAGAGACAGAGAAAGGATCTTGTTTCTGTGGACAGTGTCGATTTGGTGCAACTGTTCAAGTCGAGAACAAATGGGCTCTTCCGTGGAAACGATTTCAAACATCCCTATTGAGAAGAAAAAGACAAAAATCCCAAACTGGTAGAAATACTTGGCCTAATAGAAATAAAGTTAATGTAATGTGGCAATATCCCAACCAGCCTCTGTTTACCAGATACTCTCCTCTGACTCATGCATTGATGTGACTATTAATAATGCACTGTTATAAAAATCCATCCTCGTAGGAGGAAGGATGCTGTCAAGACTCAAGCAATTTCTTGTTTTCAGTGAAATATGAGTAACATTTGTGTTGTGTTTTCAATTCCTCTTTTCAGGTTATTTTCCATTTCCACTTTAATAATAATCTTTATGCCTAAAAATAGCATCTCACTTTTACAATTGGAGTGACCTTTTGTATTACGTGTGGATTAGCACGAAACAAGCAACTCGCTCAGTTTATAGCTGACAATAAGTACTGCTGCTTTCATCAGTTTAAGCTGCTCTCCATTACTTCATGTTTGCTCATGGGGAAACTGAGGCAGAGGACAAGAAAACCACTTCCTTGGTATTGTCAGCAGGACAGGGTCCAGGAGCAGCGCTGGGGATGCTGCGCTGGTTAGGGGATGCTATCTTCCTTGGGAACAAAACGTGAACAAATGAAAAATGTAATTCTCTTAATCATTAGCATTTTTTGAGATTTTTTTCTCCCGTCTCTTACCCCAAAATAGTGAAAATTGTATCTCTGAAGAGAGGCTTCTCTTTCATAGAGAGAATTATTCTAATATTACAAAAATGCCTGTTTCTTTAGGCAGCCATGGTTTGTAATGATGGACTTTGGTACAGCAGCAATAAGACATCTTTTTCCCCTCACGTTTCATACTTGTTCCAACTGGGGTATTTCCTGTTCTAGCTGCCATAAGTATCCTTCTTAAGTCTGCACTTTGAGAGCATTTGAATTCAGTGGGGACTACAACATCAGGTAACACTTGACTTTAATATTAATAGCTACTCTTTATTCTGGAGTTATCTGGCTTAGTTTAGAGAAGATATTCTCCATGGCAAAGTCCTCGTGCCTTGTTTTACAATGGACTCCTGGAACATTTCAGTATTCCCGTCTCCTTGGACTGTCTCTTCCAACAACCCATGTTACTATTTCCTAAAATACTATAGGAACTACCTAGCAATTTCAGGCAGGATGATTTTCCTGGCCCGATCTAGTAAGTGTCCTGATGCTTTTCCCCCCAAAAAGTCAAAGTGATGCCACATCGAACACCTAAACCTTTTAAAGAAGAAATACTCCATTCACCCAGCACACCTACCAGGGCTGACACAGACAGCGAGAAAAAGCAAGCTCAGCATTACAGCTCCAATCTTACTCAGGCCGTTGCTTCTCAGAAATCAACCCATACCTATGCAGGGAGCTCCGATTTTCTCGCTGTAGGGTTCAGGGCTATCCTTGAAATGAATTGTACCTGCAGAAAGCTCTTATGTCCTCCACGCTGCAGCCAAATGGTGGAAAGCAATCTGATAACCTAACTGCCATACTGGAGGAAAGAGACGAGCAGGCACCTCGGTGTGATAAGCGGAGGGAAGAAATGGCAGCGCCGCTCCCAAGAGTTCAGAAATCTTCAGTCAAATCAGAAAAGCAAGGAGAGCAGCTTAAAAAAAAAAGATTAAAATAAGAATTGAATGCTGCATCTCACTTGCTGTGGGATTCTTTTGTGCCATGAGGGTGCATTTTGGCAATGCTTTCTTGCACTTTCAAACGCCCACGTGGACTAGAAGTGTTGCAGATGAAAACAGAAGCTCTCTTCTGTGCATGTGAACTCAGAAACGGTGATTTCTACAAGAACAACTGCGGACAAGATGGGCTGAGGTCACCAAGCAAGTCCACGGTGACGAGCCAAGTCCAAGGTCTAGCTGGGTGGCTGAGTGCACCTGTCAGGGTTTGGATCAGTGAGGTGTGTGACCGCCACAGGTTTGGCTGCAAGCAAGGACCCAAAATATCACTCCATTGCCTTCCGTTCAAAGAAGGAGAGGCCAAGGAACATGAGGGAAAGGAGTTCACAGACAAGCATCAAGATCGTCTTCGGGCACCACCCACCCTAGTGGTAGGGTGGCCTTGCGGGTGGGAACACGATGTCCATGTTTGTCAGGTCCTTGTCCGCTTCTTGGTCTGCTCAGGCTGCGTTTTCTCATGGGCGTCCTGATCTGGCCAGCAAGGCTTGGAAAGGCAGGACCAGCTTCTCCTCTTCACCCATGGCACTCAGCTTTGGGCCCTGAGCTGACTGTCTGGGGACCCTAGGAGGTCCAAGCCCCCAGTGCCCGTGTCCTGCAGCCCTCAGAGAAGCTCCTCCCTACCGGAGTAAACATTTTCGTTAGAATTGACCCATATTCTCTCAGTAAAGTCGCTTTTGTCCAACAAGTGCTTTAATATCAAACAAAACACATGCTTAAGAGTTTTCAGTCTGCTCTGTTGCCACCCTTGATGAAAGAAATACTTTTTCTTCCAGCTTTTGAAATGGTTTTCCACCCCCTCGGCAAGACCTTGGGCTAGAGACAGACTGAAAAAAGAACAGCTGTATTTCTTTTTTTCTTTTTTTAAAGAAAAGATTTTTCCCCTCCAGATTTTTTTCACTTATGTTGGACTTCAGTTTTGCAGCTCACGCTAATACTGACCAGTGCCAAGCACAGGCTGCCCGAGATGGTTTTTAAGGCTAACTGGGTGATCTCAGACCCTGTTTTACTGCCAGCCTCCCAGTCAGTCTGTGATAAAGGCTGTATTTGGAAGTGCATATTTTCCACACATCCTCCCCAGCTGCAGTCTCATCACTAGACTAATACTACTCCTTTTCTTTTTAAGTAGTCCCTACCTTGCTTGTAGAAATAGGATGCGGATGAGAGCGAGGGAGCACGCTCCCAGCACCCAGGAGAGTGGCTGAACCACCATACCCAGCCTTGCCGGGCACCGTATGCCAACCAGGAGCAAATCCTTCGAGCGGAGCCTCCCAGACACCCAGTGCCAGCAGTAGCCCAGGCACTATAAGCAAAAACTGCAGCAGAGAAGATACCACCCCAGCCATGCCCACTCCTCCCTGCTTTACTCTTTGCCTCCAGTGTGATTTCAGAAGTACAGACTATTTTTATGTTATTTTAAAAAATTATCAGCAGTGATTAAATACAAAAGGATATTATGCCAAACAATGCTTGGATGCATTTTAGCTTAACTCGCATGCATTTTAAGTTGGTTAAGAAGCACGGTTGTGCCAGCAGGACTAAAGGAACAGCAACTTCTGATGGGGAGAGGGGAGGTTAAGGACACGGTGGAGCAGTAACTGCTCAAACTAGATCAGCCAGCAGCAGAAGGGATTGCCTGACTGCACGCTCAGCTCCAAGCATTGCCCTAATTCGGATGAGTATGTGCAGATCAATGCTACGGCATGGCCCACATGCTCTTTTATCTCCTGGCACACGTCCTCTGACAAAACCAGCCTCCGGGCACACACACGCGCTACCCGCTCGCACAGCGTTAGGGTTGCTGCTTTGAAGCGCTGCCAGCAAGCCCTGGAGGCCTCCACACCCCACAGCTACAGCTAGTCATGGTGACATGAGTGGATAAAAGTCACCTTTAATGACCAGATGCAAGACAGCCTCATAAGGTACAGCTGCAATATCTTCTCTGCCTCATCCCAGTTTCCATGCAGTGGATCTAGTTTCTCACTTGGCCTTTGTCTTTTGCAAAGAGAGACCCGTTTCCCTTATGAGAGGGTGCAAGAGCCACCAGAGCTGGCAGGTATCTATTTTCTTCCATGGGCAATGGGGATTCCTCCAAGCTTCTGTCTTAGCCTCTCTCATCACGAGCTAACACCAGTGCCTCTTTGACTTCTCCTCCTCTCTCCATCTCCCTTGCACAGCTTCATCCAGGCATTGGGATTTCCAGCCAGCTTTGGAAGAAACATCCCACATCCCCTAAATCTCCTTCGATGAGTGGGCCTGGCAGGCTGTGATGAAGCGGAGCTCCTGGGAAGAAAGTGGTTCTTCCCACATCAGCTGAGCCAAAGGCATGTGGACCTCCTGGCTGCTCCCCATCCCACCCTACAGCTGGACCAGTGCCAAACCTGCCCAGAAGGTGATTGCCCGCACTGATGCAAGTGTTAATTCCCACCTATGTTAAATGCTTCTTTGAATAATTTATTGGTTATTTATTCTGCCTGAGAGGAAGGTCGCACCATGCATTTAAATGGCAATGCTCTTCACAAAAGCTACAGAAAAGATCAGCAATTATCACTACTTCTCAGCTGGACCAAGTTTTAAAGATCAGGAAGATCTTACTGTTGACCTCAGGTCATCCCAAGCTTCATTTCTGCGGCTTTGCAGAGGGTTTCCCAGAACCTGCCTGAAGTGCATCCCATGTCCTTCAATCACCTGAAGTCCGCAGTGTGCCCTCCCATAGAGGTGAAAAGGGCTTCTCCACACTTCAATAAACATACTTGACTTGCAAAACTTAGAGATTAAGCCATGCCAACCTCTTTGCCTTCCCCCTGCCACAAGTTTTCAAGCTGCCCCGTTCCGAGTCAGGGCTGCTGCTGACTTGCACCGTCTTCAGAGAGCGGACACACAAGGCATTGTCCTGAGTAGACAATTAAAAGAAGCAGGAGGCTAAAAATGATGTGAACTAGATACCTGGATCTCAGACAGTGAAGAACCAGCAGGCCTCCCTGGAGACGGTGTCACTGGAGGAGGTCCCCAGATTTGCTTAGCTATGTGATACGATCAAAACTGCACAAATACGTGACTATTTCATTTTCCAACTGTACCCTTCCAAAGGAAAAAAAGAGACTTTATTTCCTGTCAAAAATTAAAGGCACCTCCAAAGTTTTTTTCCACTAAAAACCACAGCATTTTCTATTCCTTGAATTACTATATTTTAATCTATTTTTCAGTAAACCTCACCTTATTAGCAAGGTTTTTACAGGACGGTGGGGAAAAGACAGGACCCTAAAACAGTCCACCACTTTTGCTACCCTGAAAGTAAGCTTTTTCAATTAAAAAAAAAAAAAGAAGTTTCATGCTTCTCTGGTTAAATCCTGCCAGCTCCACCCGTGCTGACAACACCAGCATGTACATGTGCAGCACAGATTTATCCTGGGACCTCTGCAGAAAGCCAGATTTGGGTGGGTTTGATCCCTTAAAAAAACCTGTTTGTTAAACTTAATAGCATCTACTTTTCTTCTAAAATAATGTCTGCAGCAAAATGATCCTACTGGGGTCCATATAGAACAGCAGCACCATATAATTAACTGGGATACGGTAGAGATATTGGGGACTTTGGGCGATGATATTGCAGAACTGCTCTCTTATACAGGCAAACAGATCACTACATTATAACGGGGAAGACAAAGGATTATTATTATTATTGTGTTGAAGCAAGGCTTGGTTTAACACACAGTAGTGAAGGGAAACCCACAAGTGAAATAAAAATCCTCTAATTCACACCCTCACTTAAAATTACAGATAAAAGAGTGATCTTGGATGTTCAAAAGCCAAGCAAAATAGAAGGATAGATAAAAATAATATATATATGGCTGAAATCCAAAGTACCTCAGACAAACCCAATTGGATGAAACAGTTTATCACGAAGGAGAGGGGGAGGCTGAATGAAAAGGCCACAGCAGAAGAGGATGAATGATTTTATGGGCTTCGATACTTGATGGTCCAACTGGAAATGACACAAAAGTCCCCAGTTTTCAAGGTGACTGTTCAAGCCATCTCAAACAGACCCTCTGTCATCACTGGCCACTCTTGAAAATCTCTGCAAGGTACTCTGAAGCTGTCCCCAGGGACCTGCCGAGCAAGACGGCAGCAGGCCTCCAAATTTGGCCCAAATCCCAACTCTTCAGGCAAAGGCTGATCTTGGCAAAATTTCTGCTCTGTAGTTTGAACTCAAAGAGCTCCTTTATGCTTTCGGACCTAGGATTAGAAACATTTTCATTCAAGAACTCACTTTTTTTGTTTGTTTAGTCCCAACTCTTGGGAATCTAGGGTGTTTTTTCTATTAAGTTTCTTCTTTTTCTTTTACCTGGGAGAAATTCTACTTCTTTGGGTGTCATGAAACCAAAGGCACAAGCAAAACCCATTCTTACCTGCTGGCAAGACAGACCAGTCTCCCACCCAGTCCTGATTAGAGTCCCACTCTGATTGTTCGGGTGGTGTCCACGCTCGTAGTTTTTGGCTTGGGTACAACAAAGTCATTAGTGACTTCCATCATTTTTGCATCTCTAACCTCCAGCAGTTTGTCCATTGCAATTGCCACGATGAAGGTGGGCAGGGATGGCCCAGATACTTGCCAAAAGGTGGTCCCCAGCCCCACTCTGACACCTCACACGAGGCAAGCAGTAGCTAAAAGTTGCCACCTTACTCCCAACTGACTCCTTCTCTTTCAGGGGGAAAGCCAAGGCACAGCAGAGCCACCAAGACCCCCAGTAACAGACCCTGCTTTCACCCACCATCATCTGGCCTCTTCTCAAAATGCAAAAGCATTTCTGCATCATTTAGCTTTGCTTTCAAGTAGCAGACAGAATCCAGGGCTAAGTGGGAGTCAGTCCTGGACCACCCTTTCTGCATGAAAGTTCATCAACATGAGGGCACCCCATACCTTCTCCTTACCTAGGGGCTTTCAGTTTTACAGACCTCAAATCCTTGGGCACTCCAGTACCCTTGGGTAAGGCAGCAGGATTCCTGGGTTCAAACAGCTCACCTAAAAGTAAACAAAAAAAAATTAAACAAACATCCAAAGCAGTACGATGGAAATCACTGGAAGGGCCCTCTGGACTCCTCCAGCGCTTGCAAGCGCTAATTGCCAGCAGTCCAATTACATTCATGTCTCTGATGGATTTAATTGCTGAGCTGCTGAAGAGAGAAGTGACCTATTATGGATCATTGTTTACAGCAAATTAGTTCAGAAATTCCCATCTTTCTGCCTGTCATGCTCAGAGGGCAAACTCCCTCAGCTCCACCACCGAGTCAGCCAAAGACTTCACTGGCTCCAGCAAACACAAGCTCATTCATGAGGAAAAGCTGAGTAAAGACACATCAAGGGCAGAAACACAAGCCTGGCTGTTCAGTAGAAGAAAGCTCTAAGGTGAAAGGGGTCAGAGAGAAAGCAATAGCTCAGAGGAAAAAAAAAAAGGCACCCAAGGAAAGAAGCTACAGAGGTTCTGCAGCAGATGAGGAGGGGCTGACACAGGCACACCTACAGCATAAGCCAGGCCTGAAGGCTCAGACCTGAGCTTAAATGGAGCTGGTGGAGCAATGGGGTGGAGGATGGGTGGGTGGAGGTCCCAGGTGAGGCTGCTCAGGGCACTTAATGCTATAGGGCCCTGACAGCTTCAGAGAGTGCTTGCTTCTTGAGGAGTCTCTAAAGGAACGTCGGAGGAGAAAGCTGCAGGAAAATCCAAGAGTAAATAAAAGGAATGAGGAGGGAATGTTTTCCTTTGCAGGACATATATGGGGCTAGGCTGAAAAGATACCTAGGAGAATTTTGCATTTTTTCTAAATGGGGTAAAAATGTATTTCTGATGGCTCTAAACCTCCCCCTGCCCCAAGTCAAGGGGGGTTGTCTATCAGGCAGACTGAAGGTAGGGTCGGTGGTAGCCCTCTCGCCCCTTTGTCACACTGGTGGGGTCTCCGAGGGTCGCTGTAGCTCCGTGCAGTACTCGTACGGGAGCTCTTACCGTCTTCTAGAGACCGCGCTGGGCAATCATAGCCCTCTTGGAAAACAGGGCGCTCTCCTCCCTGGGTACAGCAAGGTTGCGTGCTGCTCTCTGGGCTTGGTTGCTGTTGTACGTGGATAAATACAACACTAGGACTGCATTATCTGGACTGTTACCTAGAGATAAAAAGAATTAAAGCAAGGGAACACAAAAAGCTTAAAAACAGGCCTGCCCTTGACTTGTGCAATATATTTGAACAGACCCATAAAAAGATCAGGGAATTCACTCAAGCATGAATAGTTACAAGCATAAAAGAATGGTGGTATTATATTTATTATTAAAGCCCTTTTAAAGCCCCCTTATTGTAGATGGATTCGGAGCCTCTGGGGAAAGCCAGGGACAGGATATTTAGCAAAAATGTTATTAAAAATAGAAATTGTTTCCCATGACTTAACCTTATTGCCTAGGGGGAAATCACTTAGGTGATGTTATTGGAGAGCATGCAGTTACGAGACCATGATTGTTACGGAAGACTATGCACAAGGTTTCTGGAATAGCAGCAACGTTCCTGCTTCCAGGGAAGCAAATTTACCTGCGGCCCACCCTTCTCAGACTGAGGAAGGCTTTTTCCTCGAGCCTATGTGCCTTTAACCAACCTACAGTCCCTTCTGCACCTCTTAGCTGCCAGGAGATGCTCCCAAGGATGGGAGCATTCCACTCCACGTGGTACAACGAGCAGAGGGCAGGCGGGGCTGTCGGCAGGGCGTGATGAATGCAATTCATCGCATCGTCACCCAGCGATTCATCAACTTATCATCGTCGTGTGTCAAGTCTGCAGCCCAGTTCACCCTCCTTGGTTTGGAAGGACTTGGGACCGGTGGCCAAACGGTAGCATGCAGGATGCTGCCATGGTTTGCTTGCTGCTCTAGTTCCAGCCCAACATTCATAACAG
>NW_009610462.1:24390-41184 GCF_000690535.1 Cariama cristata
GAACCGGCAAAAAGGTTTCATTGTGACAAATTGGTGTTTTCTGACAGAAAACCTCCTCTGCTCCACAGCCATGGCCAAAGGCTCCTTGTCAAAGCAGCATCAAGTGTGATACCCTTCCTGCAAAGACGGCTTGAAGCCCTTTGAGAAATATGCTCCAGAGGCCACAGAAATGCCAGGGGGATCGCCGAGTTGATCAGATTGTCTCCTGGCTTCCTCCTGGGATACATATCAAGGAAGATGGGCAGATATCAAACATTCATCACAGGCACTTGTCCCTTCAACAGCAGACACTGGTGCAGCAAAACCAGTTTTGATCATTTAAACGTAATGTCACTGCAATCATTGCCTGGAATATAATTTTATCTTCTAAAAAAAAAAAAAAAAGAGGGGAAGGAGGATAAAAAATGAGACTCAGAGGTCCCCTGTGCTTCAGAAAAGCTGGCTCTGAAGTTTTGCTGTGAGTATCAGATCTCAGCAAATTCGACAAACTCCCTCCCCCCTACCTGTATTTGGACATTTTCCTCTTACTTAATGATATTCCATCAATTATATAACTTCACAGATACTAGAGATCAGTATGAGGGAGTTCAGCTTCATTATTAGTACAGTTATTGTCCTTTGGAGACTGAGCTAATGGCCATTTGTCTTCTTCAATTCAATTAACAACAATCCTCTCTGGACATCACACAGGTTGCACTCAGTGACATGCCGCTACATCCCCTCCTCCATCAGGACATGACCCCCATCTCCGCAGACAAGATCTGGCTCCAATCTTGCCAGCTGCATGCTATACATTTCAGCAGTGCATCAGGAAATGGCACACTAAATTATCAAAGAACTAAACTGGGCAGGGCTTGAGCCAAGAAAAATCCATTTATCGATGGCCGTTCCCCCTCTGAAGTGCCTGAGTAGGTTGACAAGACAGAAAGATGCCTTTCCCGACCAGCCAAGAAGACTCTTCCTAAGGAGGATAAGGTCACGTCTTCCAGCAAGGGATGAAGGGTGGAAACCGAAGGTTGGGGTCAGACTGAGGGGAGAGTTTCAACATTTTTGAAGAAAATGAAGCTTACAGCTGCTCTGGTATGTCAGTGTGACCCTTCTGTATAACTGCAGGTCGTGGAACCTTTATTTTCCCCTTATCCCTGGCCTCTGCTCTACGAATGCTCTTGTCACTACATTCAAGGAGCCTCAAGCGGGAGCTGTTAAAACCAAACACGTTCATCCATGACGTTGCTGCCTTCCAGCATGTGAATAACCTCCTTGCTTCTGCAGAGCAATGGCTTCTCTTTGCGTCCTCATCCCCTTCCCCGTCCAACTCTGTAAGGGTTTGCACCTTTACCCAGATGTTTGCAGGAATGATGCCGGGTCGGTTTTAGAGTGTTCTGGGCTCTCTTGGAGTCAGGGCTGAGACTCTCCTGCTCCACGTGGTCACTGGGACATGAACCACCCACTTCAGAGGCTTTCAGAGCTGGCGACCATAGCCTTACAAGCAAAGGGAGACACGGGGCAGCTTGGCACACTGCGTGCTCCGGCAATCCTCAGGCAAGCTCTGCAGCGGCATGTGGTGTGCAGAGGTTGGAGGCCAGCCTGCTGTCATAAATAAGACACCCTCTGCTCCTGGCATGCGGCGGTTTCAATGAAAAGCATTAATTGCTGGCAAATCGCTCTGGTAGCAATTCAACCTGACAAATGCTTTATTAGAACAAAGCTTACACTGAGAAGGTGTGGGATCACAGCTTTATAATAATTTATGGGTGTAGAGAGCACCAGACTCGCTGGGAGCAGGCAGGAAAGCCGGGGAGTCTCTTCACCAACCACAGTCTGCAAACTTTTCATGAGAAGAGCTACCAGCGCAGGCAGAAAAGGTGGCTGTGAGCTAAAGAGATGTGTCCTTGTGGGTGGGACCCTTCCTTTGAAGTCTGTACCATGCCACCAGGCAGCTTGACCCCACAGCTCGTCTGGCTGACTGTTCCCCGGTGATGAGATGAGTACCCCATGGTTGGCCTCCCCAAGGCTTGCTGCCTACAAGGTTCATCAAAAAACAGTGTTTGGTTTATTAACGTGTCCTTCTGCTTTAACAAAAGCAAAATCCATCTACTCTGCTCCTGGAACAAGCACAGCCCTGCGCCGCTGCCGCTGTAAGTAACAGTGATGGGATCACTGAGACGTAACAAGATTTATCACTTTCTCCTGAAGAACGATTGCCTGCTTGGTGTCCTCAGTAAATAATGTTCTCCCTGCATCATCTGGGGATATCATTAACCCAGGAGACAGTGACACCACTTAACCTTCCATGGGCTCACTCAGCTCCCCAAAGCTGCCCGAGATGTACAGATACTCAACGAGTCCTTTCAGGGACAAGGCGAGGATGTGATGCCAAAATTCACACAATGGGAAGAAGGAACACGGTACGGATGTTTGACACCACGCGGGAGGCAATGCAGTACCGAGGAGCACCTGTCAGCAGCTCCATACTCCACCTGCACTTGCAGCACAGCCTTTACCAAGAACCTACAGTAAATTTGGGCTAGTTGGGCCATTTTGGCTTCAGCGAGGTTATCAGGGGACCAAGTCACAGACTTCAGCTGCCAGGCACATCAGGCCGTTTCCCAACTCTCATCCATAGCCATGACCCCCTCACTGGGTTGTAGACAAACAGCGCTCTTCCCACCGAGTGCCCAGGATCTCCTCCCTTCCCCATCCACAAGCATCTCAGGGACTTCTATCAGGCAGGGCCCAGACAACCCCATCCTCAAGTGTGCCAAACGCTCAAGACTTTGACTCGGCTGGTGCTGCCTCCTCACTATGCTTAATTGCTCCTGACTGCTCCTTCACTATGTCTACGACCGAAACACTGGATTTATTAATGCATTTTTAATTAGCAAACTCAATCTCCAGGGGAAGGTGTCTTGCATCTTAACGACCTTTACTTTGAACCTTTGCCAGAGAGCGCTTTATACCGTAAACCTGTATCTGCAACCAAGTTTCCTGATGACCCTCAGCTCACAAGCTGAGCAGCCAGGGCAGGCGAGGCAGGTGTGGGTGAGGAATTTGTTAGGTGGACGTAGTCCCAAGTATAGTCCAAGCTGGTGGGAAATTATAAGAGATTCATTTGAGTAAGAACAAGTCATAGAAAGCTTACAAAGCCTCTGCACAGGTAAAGAAGTGCTGTAGGAAACGTTTGCTGGAGCACAGCAGCGGGGTTCAGATGGTCCCAGGAGATGGGGAGGTCTGAGCAGAGCTACACGCCTAAAGCCTGCTGGGGACAGGAGCCAGCCTGACTGCACACATCAGCTCTCTTGTTCTCAGGGACAAGGGAAGGACCACAGTTATTTTTCCTTGAAGCCTTGTTCAGGTCAGTTCACAACCCAATTACTCACCACGTCTCTCCAGGAGGTGCCTTTTTGCAAGCCACACCTTTCCAGATCAGCTAGTAGTATTAGGGGCCAGCATAAAGACCTGTTTTTTCCTAGGAGTTAGTGACATTTTAAATCAACTCTTCCAGATAGAGTTACACTTTTAAACGTTATGCTGTTTTCTTCAGATCTTCCCAGGCATTTCATGGTTTCAACATGGTTTCAATGTTTGCTGTATTCCTCCAGTTCCAGCTCTCATTTCAAACCAGCCGTTACAACCGAGCTGTTCCAAGCTGATCCATGCCGCAGGAACCCACGGTCCTTAGCTCCGTGTCAGAATCCATTTCCCACCTCTGGGAGGAGCAAGGGTTGAACCCATTTCCTCCTCTCCCCTGCTTTGGGAAGGGTGAGGGAAACTGTCGACAGCTTTGTGGTTTATTACCCACACAGCTCTATAGATCCATACCTTCCAAATGCGTTCAGCAGTGCTGTGGTGCCCGCTGCCAGCTGTTCCTCGGTTTTCTGGCTGCTCTGTCACACAAACTGTTAGTGATGCCATTTGTCTCCATCCTCCTCTGGAAGGCACATCCCAATGGTACCCGATTCCCAACAGCGGCTGGTTCCCCGCCCTCACCCACACACACCCTTATCCTCGCTAGAACCAAATAACACGATCTCTAGAGGAGCAGGAGGACCTAGCATGAAAATCCTTTCAGAGCAGAGTAGCAGATGCTAAATATTCATGCAGCTATTGGTTCGCAGCACCGTGCTACATATGCAGGAGGTATTTAAGCTCCATTGAGTCTCCATCCCATCCTCAGCTCCTTTGGGTCACCGTGCAGAGGCAGAAGCACCCCAGAACTAAGCAGTGCTGGTGCACACATCAGCAATAACCGCTGGACTAGAAACACATGTGTGAGGCTTGTTTCCACAGCAGGACATGTATTAATCCTTTCTGACTTCTCCACCTACCCACATCCTGATCCTTCTCTCTGGGCAGCAGCAAATGCGAGTTCCCTTGCTACGGGCTTCACAGTCGTCCCGTTGGCACCCGGCACCCCGCAGCCAGACTGCCTGCTGCTCAGTAATTCCTCCTCCAGCCTGCTGTGAGGATCGCTTCACTGCCTTAAGCTGTACACTAAGAGGGACTTGGGAAGCAGCTTAAGCAATGTTGCATGACTCGGTCCTCTCCCTTAGCTCTCCCTTCTCGGAGGAGAAGCGTGAGCCTGTCCGCAACCTCCAGCAAGGTCTCTCAGATGGTCCTGCAGTGCTGCAGGTCCACAGCAGCAGAGCACCACAGTTTCTGCCTTCCATGGGACGCTACCTTGCTGGCACCTAGAGTTCGCCAAAACGGGGGCTCTTGCTGAAGCCCCAAATCAGGATCGTCATCCTGCTGCTCCTCCAGGAAGCATGTGAGCTGCAAGAAAGTGTTTCTTGAGTTGAGTTCAAGATGTACACAGCTCTAAGCGGCAAAAGACGCAGCCCTGGCTGTGTACCTCTCCCTGCTACCTCGCTCGCACCATTCTCAGCCGAGCTGTCTCACCTGCACCAACTCTTTTTGCTTTAAGCCAGTCAACCTTCCCTCCTACGTGAGGTTTTGGGCACAGCCACCACGAAGATGTCTCAGAGGCTCAGTGAAGACCTTGCAAAGAGGCTTAGACCACATTTCCAAAGCCGTCGTGGTTTGCTTTGTAAGAAAATTCCCTCCCATGCACTACTACATGCATTTTGACGGGTCAGGCACTACCCCACTTTCCCTGGGGGTCGCCCAGTTCTTACGAGGTGGACAGACACAGCAGTTCAGCTTTTTTAGGAAAGACAGACTCATGAAAGAGAGAGGGTTTCGGAAGCCTTTTATCTCCCTTCTTCCTCCAGCCAAGAAGGAACAATCATTTCAGGCAGCTCCATTTCCCAGGCTGCTTTCACAATCCCTTCTCAACCACGGAGACCTCCTATTGCTACATGCCACTCCTCCACCTTACCCTTTGCAGTCATCAGCCTAATTTATCAGCAGCACTCCTGAAAGTGGTACAACGTGTAGGGTCCCTGCACAGTACAGCCAAAGGCCATACCCCCAAGAGAACTGTGAACCTCTGCAGGGCAAGGCCAGGGTCCAGAGACACCTTGCATCTCCCTGTAAAACCTCAACGGCACATGCCGCAAAGGTAGCATTTCAAAGCTTCTGAGAGGGAGCCATTTATTATGCCGCTGCTCCCTTAACACAGTCTTTGCTGTCCTGCATTCGCAAGCGCCAATATCCAGCAGTTTTTCTATACCAATTTATCATCGGGTTGTTTCACCCAAGTCAGCAGATGCCCCTCTGCTCAGGTTACTGACAGATCGATCTACGTCGAGGCCTCAGTGATGCCGCTTGCCAGGTCTCAGAGTTTCAATTCCTCTCCTGTCTCAGTGAGATGTGGTAAAGGGGAAGGCAAAGCCCAGAGGAATAGCAAGTGACAGGGGCAGCCAAGCACCCTGCAAGAGGCTGCTCGTCTGGTTGAGAGGCTGTAAGGGGTGGAAGGACAGCACCCGTGAGCTCCACGCCTTCCTCAGGAGCAGCCTGCAGTCACTCACCCTCATCCCGGCAGTGCGGAGCGAGACGACGGCTGTAAAGGCTGGGCTTTGGGCTGGGGGGCTGAAAGCAGAGGTAGATCAGAGTGGGTCAGTGATGCTGGCTCAGAGGGGCACGTGGAGCCTCCCGAGAGGCACCCGGTCAGCCCGGCGTGGGTAACTCCTTCCCAGCAGTTTCTGGTGCACAGGGGAGAGGGCTGCAAGGGGAGGGAGCAGCACAAAGCTGTCAGGAGAGGTGTCTTGTACACAGCACATCTATTTCCCATTCCCGTCCACGCTGTTTGACCGTTTTTCCTTCAAACAGGCATTTTCTGCTTCTACCTAGGCTGTGCTGGAAGCTGGAGAAGCACAGGCCTCCCACTGCACCTGGAAGCTTGCAATAATCATTTGTACACACACTCCACCGCTTTGGAGTCCAGCACACAACTCCACCTCTGCTTGAAAAACAACTGGCAATCATGCACGTATAGCAGACGGTACGATGTACAGTGATATATATCTTTGTTGCTGAAGGCACCTGCCCTTCTCCAGCCACCTGTATGCTTCGGTCCTTGTGTGATGCTGCTTGGGTTTGGCACCACAAGGTCTGGCCTCCAGCTCTGCCCACCTGCAGCAGCTTGTGCTCGAGTCGGATCCCTGCGGTAATGGCGATGCTTCCCATTTGAAGCTGTGGGGCAGGAGCTGTGCCCCTCCACCCCACGGCTGCCTGAATTAAGTCCTCATCCAGCCCTTGCAGCGATGCCAGTCTCAGCTCTTGTGGCATCATGCCACCTTCAACGGGAAATGGAGGTTAAAGTCGTCTTACTTCTCACTCTCAATAGTGAGGTTCATGGTGAAACATTTCAGTGAGATCAAGGCTGATTTTCGCTGCATCCTTCTTCCATTCTGGAAGGGGAAAGGTGCCCAGTGAGACCCAGGGGAACCAGCGAGCTCCCCATCTGTCACTACACAGATAACCTGACAAGGTGGTACTGGGATTTAACCACCAGAACAAATAACCAGGACATTCAACACTTTCCCCCCTTCCCCTTTGAGAGAAGGGCACAGCAATGTGGAGGGCATTTCAGAGGAGGAAAATACCCAGGGGTCACAATCCAGCAGTTTTCACACTCAGGGTCCTTAATGGATTTCTTCCCACCCAGGTCATCCTCCTGTACAGGCAGTTGGTCCAAGCTCTGTTTTCTGAGCCCACAAGAGTGTTTGCTGAATTCTCAATTAGATACAAAACCTCTTTAAGAGTGAGACAAAGCTCCCAGAAGTGGTTTTATGGCATCCAAGACACAAAGCCCTCCTCCTCAAAAGCACTCTCCTGACAAATACTCAGTCCCTAGCTATCCACGTGCATTTTCAAACCAAAGCCGCAGCTGTGAGAGGTGACCTGGAGAGAAGACTGCCCTCACACCCCGTTACGCTGCTGTGCTTGGAGAAGATCTTCAAGGAAACGAAAGGGAAGTTTCTATGTGTTTTCCCCGCGTCTCATGAATAAAAGCTCCTAACTGTTGGGGACGTGGCTATGTGGAGGGGCAGGATACCACATGGGTGGGAGAGGCTTCATTGTCCTTATCAAAGGCCAGGGGGAAGCAAAAGAACCAGTATTAGTAAGGTCTGCCAGTTTAGTCTCCTTGTTTAAGGGACAAAGCGCTCACCTCCAAATGAGAATAGCAACGGCAAAGCGGCAGTGAGGGGACAAAAGTTAAAGCAGTGTCATTGGAAAGACTGGTACAGACTTCATCAGCCCCATGCTAGAACTGCTACCTATCAGCAAAATCCGAGGAGATAAAGAGCTTTAGTTATGCATCGTCATGGTGTATTAAATAAAGGTGTCTGCCCTCGAGCCCTTATTCCTCAAGCCCTTCACCCCGCTCCCCTTGGGAGGGGTAGGTACGCATCATTAAAATGGCACACCAGCCTCAGACCCAAAGGGTCACGCTCCCCAGAGTTGGTGAGCTCAGCATAGTATAAGCAACTCTGTTGAGATGCATCAGAGTGACAGTTAAGGTCTTTGCCCTTTCCATTAGCTTTATTTTAATTTGAAGCTGCACTGTTCATTACTTCCATTATATCCAGTCTCAGCTGGCTGGCACGATGCTTTGTATCGCTGCTGACTCTGGGCAAGAGCCTGATGCTGTAGTCTCCGGGGTCCCGGCTGCACGCGTGTCATGGCAACAAACTGGTCAGTAGTGACACCTGAGCACTGGTTTTTGCACGTGCAAATGTCACGGGTCAGCTAGGACACTGCTCCATACCTCCACCGCACCAAACCATACTCATCTCTGTAGTAGGAGGCAGCTGTGGGCCTGGGCAGGCTCAGGGATAGTCCACACGGATCCCATTGCCTTGCACAGAAATGCTTTAATTTACTGAAGGATGGAGCCAATGTGATGTGGACAGTCAGAAGTCAAGTCAGTTTGGTAGCAGAGAAGTTTCCAAGCATCAGCTCAGCTTCTGGAAGCTTATACAACCATGACATTAGCCTACAAGTAGCTCAAGGCCAGAGGCTTCAGATGCTGGAAAGTAGCCGCTGGCTACAGGAATGAGCTGGAGAAGCTGGAGTATCACTGACCGGCCTGGAATCCCTGGGCTCAGCACTCTTCCAGCGACATATCTGCCCAACTTCCCAAAGCCTCTGGAAAACTTCAGAGGAGCTACTTGCATCGAGAGCAATATGATAGGAGCCCCTATCATAATGTTGGTGTTCTCTTCCCCAGCATTCCTCATCAAAGGGATGCTGGCAGAGAGCTGGAAACGTAGATATTTTTCAGCTGGTTCTTTCCACGCATTTAAGCAGCTTCTCCTCTCTCTCCCCAGCCCTTGTCCTGGTAAGACAGCCTGGGCAGGCAGTTCCTGGGCTGCTCAGGATTGCAAAGAAAACACGAGCCAAAGCAGGAGCCACCTCTCTCACTAGCTACAGCGCACAGTCTCGTGCTCCACTTAGCTGAAGGGTCGTTTTCCATGTGCTTCAGTGCTGGAGCTGGAAAGCCCTTTCAAAAGGGGCATTTGGAAGCCCTACCTCAAGCTAAGAAGTTGCTAGAGTGAACAAATACACAGCACTGCGCAAATAAGGAGGAAGCTGGTAACAAAGTTGGACATCTGCTTCAAGATATGTTGATCTAAGAAAGATTTTCTGCTATCCTTTGATATAAAGGAGGAAGTCTTGAAATACAATCTTTCCTTGGTAAAAAAATCGAGTTTGCAGCTCCTGCCACTTCTAGTCCATATATTTACAAAGATCCTTGAACAGAGACAGAGCAATTTGCTGGGATGAACATTCACAAAACCAAAGCAGCAGGTTTCCTCGTGGAAGGCACATTAACATGCCCCCCACGTCAACCCAAAGGCCATTGCCTTGGACTTCCACTCATACGGGCACCCAAAGAAGCCTAATAAACGCAAGAAGATTGCTGGCCTACAGAGCTAGGACAAAGCAGCAGCCAGGGCAGAATAAAGCAGGGAGCAAGAAGAGGCCTCTTCAGCATGACAAGGATCTTCGATTGCTGCAAGTGTGGCTGAGCCATTGAAGTATCCACACAAGCCAAGCACGGAGAGCTTATCTGCATCTCAGAGCCTTGACAATCGGGAAAATCCTCGCAAACCGTTAGTGCTGGGAGAGTTCAGCTACCCATCACATATGGCATCGCCCTTTCATCATGGGGTGGTAGAGCCGGATAGAGCTGGGGAGGGCACCTGGGCTGCAAGACCTGCAGGGGTGCGGAGCAGTGGTGCAGACTCCCACGGAGCATTTCCCCACACCCCCAACACTAAGAAGGGACCGAAATTTAAGTCCTAAAGTGTCCGAACAAGAGAAGAAAGGATCCTCATTGCAGAGGGAGGTCTCTGCCCATATCTGCTCTACTGGCAAAATCCTGCATTTCTATAGGAAGAGAAACAGAGAAGAGCCTTTGACAAGTCCTTCCCCAACCCTTCAACCAATCTGGAGTCCTACCAAACAGGAATGGCCACAGAATGCTTAAAATGGAAAACTGAAGTCAAAATAAAACCCAAGACGCTCAGCCCCAGGCTTCTGCATTGCGCCAATACAGCTGCAGGGACGGGCAGACCTTGAGGGGGCAAGGACTGCCCAGCAGACCCTGGGTTCATGCTGCAGGTTGACCCACGGTGTTTTGGAGCAAGAGCACCGGTCCCACTTTGGGATCTCTTGGTGGGCTGTGCAGTTGTCCCAAGCAAGCCTAGAACCATACCAATCGCCTGGTGCTGCGGGAGGCTGGGCAGATAGGAGAGCCATTGAAGCTCCTCTGTGTTTTGAACAGAGCCGAACAGGGAATTTTTAGATCAATGCATGTGCCTGCCGAGAATGGGCTTGAAAAACAACCTGTTTCAGTAAAACTTGCAGTAACTTTTGCGGGGAGATCGGTTATACTGAAGTAGCTGACAATTAAAGAGTAGTCTCAAGCAACTATTTTTCACCAAAATTACTTCTCAGACCCTCAGTTCAGGCACATAAGATATACACTCACCAATAAGGTTACATAGTACCTTGTAAACTAAATATACAGATTCCTTCCCCGTCCCACCAACACTGCAGTTTAAGTACAGACCTCCCAGCCAGGGAAGCAGAGAGCACTAAAACAGCTTCTGAAATCACACAGATAACAAGGAAAATCCTAGCAGTCAGTGTTAAAAGGTTTTCAGTTGCAGTAAACAATATATTTTTGTTTTGGTTTAATATTAATGTATTTATATCTTGTTAGTGCAATTTGTTGAAGCTGTTTCCTTGCTTGCAAAAGCCTGGGTTTAGCAAATATTGGCTGGTTAACTATGTTGTTACTTAGCAACCCTAATTGGATTTCAAATTGGAGATTTTGTTTTGGAAATATTACCTGTATCACTTAGCACTGTGAAATAAGTTCCTACCTTCATCATGCAGATAAACCCAATCAGCATTCCTCAATTCACAGGGGTTTAATCTTGTTTACATGCTTCTAAGACAAGAACTGATACCTTCTCTCCTCCCCTGGCCAAGACCTGCAATCTTTCACCAGTAGCTGGAAATCCAAGACCAGCACAAGCTCCGGCTGCAGATACCAGCTCGAGTGGCCTCCATGGCAAGACTGGCCTTGTCTCCGGGCAGGGTGACAGTCCTGCAAGCTTGGCACATCCCCACTCTGCTGCTGGACACATCAGAGGTGGCTCCAGTCCAGATAAACTGAGCTTAAATGGAGTTGCTGGGCCATTGGCAGAGGGTGTGTGGGTCGAGATCCCAGCTGGGGACGGTCAGAGCAATGAAGGTGCACCCAGGGCCCTGGCACCATGGCTGCTTTGCTGGTCCTCTGCCTGCCTGCTACAGTCCACCAGCCGCTCCACACCCGTCAAGATGGTGAAGATGGGCAAGGAGACCTTCCGATATAGCCTACAAAAAGATGTGAGCTCCAGCAGCCTGGGACCTCTGACTAGGACTTCTCTTAATATCAGCTCTGTAGGCTCTGTGACTTGGGTGCACCAGAACCACCCATCCCTCCAGATGAAGACCTCCTCCAGCTGAGCCCAAAGGCAGAAGACCCACTGCACACAGCTGGGATGTGAGGAAGAAAGTTTGGCAAGTGCCTCCTCCGATAGGCAGCGAGGAATCATGCTGGTGTTAAGTTGGAGGCAAGGACAGGCTGACCAGGACTTGGCTGACCAGGACTTGGCCCAGGCACGTGCACATTCCCGCTGTGCTGCCCTCTGGCCCACCAGTATTTTAGATGAAGCTGGGGAGAAGGAAAGAGAACGCTGAATTAAGCACAGTGCCGCATCCCAGCAGCCCAGTGCATCTGCTGCTGATGAAGCTTGCAGGGGTCTCAGAGATGGGGTGGACTTTTTTCATAGTCTTCCTCTCCCCTTTCACCACGTTAATCTGAGACAGTGGGGGTGAGAGAACCCTCTCAGCCTGGCACCTCAGTGGGCTGATTTATGGCGTGAGCAAGAGGGAGACCGAGCAGCAGATAAATCCTCCCTTTCCCCTGGAGTCAGGACAGACACCACCACGACCGAGGGATGCCCAAAGGTGCTGCCCGTCTGCCTGCAGCTCAAAACCTCCGAGTAGATGGGGAACCACCCCGCAAGGCTAGCGAGCAAACTGCAGTGTGAGCTCCAGCGAAGTTTTTCACGTCTGTGGAGCTTTATTTCTGATGCAAGTGGAAGGCAGCTGATGTTACGTGATTTAGTGATACTAAACGGGTAAGCCAAGCATTAAGCCAATTACAGCCTACAAATCATTGCACAGCAGCGCAATGCTCTGACTTCAGCCGTGGGCCAGTGACCGCAGGGACCGGCAGGGAATGAGGATTGATCGGTGCCTGGGGCCCCGCCACAGCCCCACCACCCCTCGTCACTGCCCGCTCGATAGCGGGGAGCACTCCTGGTCCTCCCGCCTGCCTGAGCCTCAGTCTCTGCTACGGCACTGCAACCCACGGAAGAGCTCCAGGAGGTCGGCAAAGACCGCGGGAGGCACAAAAAGGAGTTAGGTCCTATAGGAACCAGGCATTTTGTGTTGTGTTGCATAGGGGTTGTCCACCTGCCATTGCAGGAAGGGTTCATTCTGGCCAGATGGTTTCTTATGAAACCCTTTATCTCCACAGAGATGCGACGGGTGAGGGAGTTAAACAATTAAAGAGAGATGCTGACGTCCTTGTGCAGCACAGAGAGAGGAGAGGCAATTACAGGGAAGTGTCAGCCTGCAAACTAGGCTTTTTATGCTCAAAAGATGTTAATCTCCATTTTCAGGAGGGATGAAGCAGTATTTTCCCTATGGGGAAGACCCTGAGGGCCTGGGGATATGGAAGTATGGGGGTACGCACACTCCTCAGCCCCATGCGACAGGACGAGGCCAGCTCCCATCATGGCAGAGCGATGCCATGGTTTGAGCACTGGCAGAACTGCCCCTGTTTAATGGGTCGTTCAAATACAGCCTGCTGAGGTACAGGCACCTCCTTCCTTCCTCCAAACTTATAAGGGGATGCTGGACCAAGACAAACTTCAGCAACATGGCCAGACTCAACTGTAAGCAGATGGGTTTGACACTAACCCCAGCTGGATTTTCCCAGTAGGGAAAAACTGGGGTGAGTTTTTTGGAGCAAACTGTTTACCAGCTAAACAAACGCCATCCGAGCCACGCTGAATCCAGTTTCTTTTCGCAATGGCTTGGAGGTTTCCAGTCCTGATGCTAGCCCAAGTCTAGGTTGGCAGATTAAGCCTAGGAAATGAGATGCAGACTTTCTAGACCGTGTCCCAAAAGAGGAAAGCATTTCACCTCATGGTAACTCTACACACCCTTGAGACTAACCCAGGAGATGGCAGGACTTTCCTGGTCTTGCTTGGCCTACTTCTTCACAGCAAAAAGGTCCTCTCCAAGAGCTTTGGTGAGAAACTCGAAAGCAGGGGAAGATCAGATGAAAGGAGAAACAAAATCGTCTCCATTAAAACCTCTCAGTTTTGAGCCAGGCCAGGAAAATGCCATGGATAGCCTCTCGGTGTTGGAATCAAGTCTGGTGGTGGCTGTGCCGTACTGAAGGGCTGTTTTCTCCAGGTGGAACTAGACCATATATTTCGAGGGGAAAGGGGCAGGAAAAAGCAGTGTTATTCTGCTGAAAATTTAAATGAAAGTAGATTTATTTTGTCTTTGTTCCAATTCTCAGGAGATGGTGTTGACTTATGTGCTGGAAAACCAAACCCTGCAAACAGCAACTACGAATTGTTGTATTAAACCTGCCACCTTCCCCTAAAGCCCTCAAGCAAACAAAAATCTGACGGAAGCTGCTGATTTTTTCTTGGCTCAAACCCCAATCTGTTTGTCAGGTTCCAGATGCATTTTACAGCGGTTGAGGGTTTTTTGTTGTTGCTGGATGATTTTAGCAAACCAAATGTTGAAGAAGAGCAGATCTGAAAGTGAAAACATTTCTCCAATAAAACTCAGGTTTCTACCGAAAATTGTCAGGGAGTTTTCAACCAGGATTAAGCTACAATTATATGGGATCTATTTTAACTGAGAATTAAAGAGTGTGCTGAATAGAAATGTTGTTGTGTTCTGTTTGAACACCCACAACCCAAAGAACATCTTTTATCTTGAAATGCACATTAGTTTTACCTTATATTATTACTTCAAAAACACTGCTCCGTTACAGCTGAGGCTTTTGCGCTGTATGATATCTGCCAGTCGATCTTCCTTTGCTAAGCCCTTCAGCGTACCTAGACAGCTACTATTTTAAGATCTTAAAATGATAGGAAAAATAAAACGTTAAGAGAACGAGCGAGGTTCTCTGCGTAAACGCTGCCTTTACAACCCTATCAGCATTCAGCTCGGCTTCCAAATGACCCCGATCGGCAACAATGTTCTGTATATTCCCACAATTAAACAACATTTGAACTTGTGTTAATAGCAATAGAACAATTATCTGAAAGAGCCATCCACTGAGTAAGCAAGCCGTATCATCAAGAGTCAATCTTGGTGCAAATGAAGACTTACCCTTACAAAGGAAAGGGAGTGAATTCTTCAATATAAGGAATAAAGATTCTTTACTTTACTAGTGGCACCATAAAATCGGCGCGTGAACAATATATTGAATGTCAGAAGCAAATATCTACTGAAATTTAGACAGCATTTCGTTGCTTAATTGTAAACCTTATTGACTATTTCCACTGCAAAAAAAAAATAAAATCTTTAGTATTCTGAGACTGTAAAGAGACATTTGCCTAGTCCTGGTATTAAAAATATTCTTATAATGTTAGAGCTTTGTGAGGGAAATACAGAAGTAGCACAACAGCCTGTAACAAGGCGGGGGGCGGGGGGGCAAGGGAAGGCTTTTAAGTAAGGGCCTGAATCTATTCTTACAGCTTAACGTAAGAGACATTAATTATATTTCTGGAAAAATTAGAAATAACTGAGTAGGGGACTTACTTAATAGGGAATTTCCCCTGGCAGTTTCTCTTTTGTTTCTCACTGAACAAATGTATTCTATACTGATGGGAGGGGCAAAAAATAAAATGTTTTCGGGGGGGGTGTGCGCAACCAGGAGAAGCTTCCCTTCTCTCATGTTTTTCCCTTTTTCCTATCTCCTCTGTGCCAATGACCAGAAAAACATTTTCTTCTTGAAAAAGGAGGAGCAGACCCGAGTCAGAACCCAGCTCGGAAAAAGACCGTGATTTGACCAAATTGCCAAAGCTGTTGTAGGCGTGAATATATTACAGAAATACTGAAAAGAACGTTGGAAAACTTTTGATCAGATCTTTTAAATTAGGAAGGTTCTGCTAGCGGAGAGCTCCTGCAGCTTCTTCCAGATGGGAAAGCAGGAGCGGATTTTGGAGAAGCCCGGTGTTGCGTTCACACGGCATCGCTTCCCAACTGGTGTGTCTGCCTCTGGCATGATACAGAAGAGGTTTTACTTATTATATTTCTCACCTTTCCTTCTAATAAAGCTCATTGTTCATTCCCAGCTGAAAGAAGACATAATAAAAATGATGGCAGGAAATTGAAGGCTAGCTGGGGTTAAGAGAGACAATAACAAAACTGCTTTTACAGGGTAATCTACAATCCTTGGGTAGCTCATGCTAAAGAGGGCTTTGAAATCAGCAAGAGAATTAAAAATATTGAGATCAGCTAAAACATTCCTTTCCTTTGCACATCAAAGAGGATACCCACAGGGACAGATTTGCTGCTATGGAGTAATTTCCACCACTTTTTACTGTAAAAATGAAAGCGCTTGGTGCTTCTCCCACCTTCCTTTAGCACGAATCCACTGTACGGGGCGGGGAAATTACCTTTCTGTGCTCCCTAGAAATATCTCCATCTAATCTGAATGTAGTTAAAACACACGGCCTCTGCCTGGACGCGGGGGGAACAGGTCTGCAATCCATTAGTTGTGCCAGAGAGCTGAGAGATGATGGGTCGAAAGAGGGAAGGGCGAATCTGTCTCCAAAACCAGCTGACAAATCTTAAATGCGCTGAGTCCAGCAGCTCAGATTAGCCCAGAGCTTAACCCAGGGTTTTTCAGTTGGGTCTAAGCCTCCCAGTTGCCCACCTCTGGGTTTGTAGTCTGTGCTGGCAGTAAAGGCAGCGATGCTGTGCTGCCTTAGGTGTCACATAGGGATGCACTGGGAGGTGAGCTTTCTCCTAGAAAGCTCGTTCCCAAAGAAATATAGGGCTGAATCCAAGGAAAATCTGCCCCCAGCGCTGCAGTGATTTAGGGATTTAGGCGTGATGGAGTGTGAAAGCCACCACAGAATTCACCAGGAGGCTGGGCTCAGTGCCTGGGTCACACTCACTTGAGTTTGGAGGACACCTTCTAGGGGTTCTTCTGAACTCCCTGAAAGCCAGGCAGGAAAATCTGCATGGGCACAATCGCAACAGGTCTGTGAGAATGATCCAGGGCCTGTCCCTATGCTTGGAATAGAAGCTGTATTAATAAACTGGATAAAATTAAATACAACTCCTCCATAAGCAAAGCCTTCCCTCCCTTGCTCCAGACCAACCAGAACCTTTTTCACTTTTCCTTGCAGAAAACTTGTTTTTTTCCAGCAAAGTCTTGCTGAAAAACAGGCTTTGTTCCAGGGAACAGTTAATTCCCTGGCCCATCCCTGGGAGGAGTAGAAGACTGGGGGTGCAGGGCACCTATTTCTGCCGTGAAACTGCAGAATTCCTCCAAATCCTGTGTCAGGAAGCTGGCTGGAAGCACTCAGCTTGGCTGCTCTCCATTAGCCCTTCCCTAATACATGACTTCACCCTCTTGTTTTCTCCTCTTCTTTCCTGTCCTGCTTCTCATCTCCTGCTTTTTGGATTCGGTCATCAGTCAGCTTTGGGGCCAGCTCCGCTGCACGGCTCCGGCACGGCGCGGGGCGGGGCGGCACGGCTGGGAGGGGGTGCACCGGCGCACCC
>NW_009610462.1:41215-47300 GCF_000690535.1 Cariama cristata
AGCCCGGGTGGCAGGACGCCAGCCAGATGTTGCTGCTGGGATGCAGGAACCCGTGTGACTCGGTGGGCCCTAAATGAATCATGCAGCACGTACTTTATCCATATAAAAGAACAGCTGAAGGCCAACGCCGTGCATTGATATAAAACAGACAGCCCCTGGGTATTAATTGGAATTCAAGCTCATAAACATATTGCCTCTGCATGGCGCAACTACCCTGATTCCCTTTGCATCTCTACTCCTGTAAATAACTAAAATCTATTTTAAAAAAGAGCTGTCGGGCCCACGACTGGCAGCACATGGGCTGCGGAGAGACCGCCGCTGCCTGCTCTGTGCCGCAGCTCCGTGCCGAGCCAGCACGTTCCTTCCCTTGGCCCATCCAGCCCCGAGGTGTCTGCGCTGCGGTGGGTTGCGAGGGAAAAAACAGATTTGTGTGTGGGCTGAGCGGGGGCTGAAGTCTGCCCCGTGAAGCCTTCCCATCTAGGATGGTGATGGCATCTGCCAAAACTTGGTCTCAAAGCATCTAGGCGGGGCTTGGGAACCTTGAGCTGTGCTCCTCAAACATGGTGAAGGACGGAGCAGGGTAGGTCCCGCTCAACGCTACTCACGAACAAGACCTTCATTTCTATTAATGTCCAGCCCATAGTGGTTCAAGACAGCTTTGCCATGGCAAAGGATGAAGAAGGAACAAGGCTGAACTTGTGGTAGGCTCCTTGGTCTTTTGGATACGTTCAAGCTGCCCCCAAGGCCAAGCATCTCTGCCAGGGGAATGTCTCGGTTTGCTTCAGAGCAAAGACAAAGTCCCCGCTTTGAGCCAGGAGCGAGCCCAACCAGGACTGTACCTTTCAGAGCCGTGCCCACCCTACAAAGCCCCTCGAGAAAGCGCAAAGGAGGCAGGTGGACACGTCAATGCCCCTGGCTTCTTGTCAGGCCTTGGAGGAGATATGGCCAAGCTCTGTTTTCCCCCCACGTCCTTCTGCTCTCTCCATTTTAGCTGTCCTCCCCCTCCATCCCATGCACGCAGACCACTGCCGCCACTTCTGTTTTACTATCCCCAGACACTGCTCTGCACCAATTCTGCAGCCATCACGGATGGAGACGCTAATTAAATTGTTTGAAAATCCAATAAAAATGCTTTATGAGAGTGTCTGTCGTTGGCAAAGGTTTAGGGAAGAAAATGAGGCTCCTCCAAAAACAACAAAAAAATAAAAGTCCTTCCTCCTTCATTAGACCCTTGACGTCTTTCACTGTAAACAGTTTCTGGGTGCTACAAATGGTCCAGAGGGACCAGTTTCCCAGTGCAGGGCTGATGGGAGAGGGCAGGGGACTTTTTTGGTCAGTGCTTGGGTGCTTTCTCCTCTCCCCACTCTGAATGACAATACCATCTCAGGCACAAGCTGGAACGGACAAACCAGACCAGTTTATAGATTTTCTCATTCCCTAGCCAGTGCCAGAGAGTATCAGTAATGCAACCAATTAAGAGGATTAAAAGCTATATATTTTCTTTTTTTTTTAATGACAGCGACATTACCAGGTCCTGTGGCTGTGATCAAGGTCCCCATGCTGTCCTTGTCCCAGACAACTCAGGGACTGATTCATGAAGGGGATTATCGCTCCGCACCATTCCTCCAGCTCTCAGCGATGTATGTGGCACGGTGAAAGAGGCCAAGGTCTCCCGTCGGTGTTCACAACCACAGGGATGCTATGTTCTACCTCATTTTCTACCTTCTGTGCCCCAAAGGACATGCAATTATTTAGGCAAAGTGGAAGACTGTCTCTGATGATGTCCATCACCATTGCATGCTCAGGCTCTGGACCTTGGCATTTGATAAAAACGCTTTCAAATGAAATTACTTATGGCTTAGCTGGCTTGGGAGGAGGGATTTCTGGGCCACGCTGGGAAGATTTAAGAAAAACAAATATCACGAGGCTTATGATGTAAATACTACAAGCAGGCCAAATGCTCTGTACTTTCTCTTAATTATGCAAATAGGAAAGAGAAGAAACTGTCAGGGAGTACATTTTCCACCCAGAATAGGGAGCACTTGTGCAGAAGCATCTGCGAGCACTAAACCCGTTTGCAGTGCAGAGGCAAAAAGCATCAACCTATACTTACGAGGCAGGCTACACCCGGCGAAGGTTTCAGCCACTCGTGCCAACAAAATGGCATCCTCACCAGCGAAATGCCCCAGAACGAGCCAGGGCTTCTGATAGCCCCTGTTGATTCAGCTTGCATGGGGTCTACTGCCGAGCACCGAGGAGGGGGGGGTTCCCGTGTCGCCCCAGCCCCGGCTGCTCTCACCCCGGGCATCGGTCACCTCGTCCAGATAGAAGATGGGAGCCTGACTGCGGGGAGAGAAAGAGATTCTCTGGGAAGACGCATCTTCATCTAAAAGGGGTTTGAGCTTGCTTTCTGGGGGAATTTGGATGTGGGGTCACCCCTTTGAATCTTCTGGGAAAAGCTGCTGAAATCAAGCTGACTGCTGAAGCCCTTTTGTTCAGCGAAATCTCCTGCTAGGAGGGACTCTTATTTTATTTCAAAGACTCAGCAATTTGGATTGGTTTAACCTTTTCTAGGTTTCCTTTGCACAATAGCACAGATGAGCTCTAAAGCCTCTTCAAGAGTACAGGTTGAAGCAGGAGATTGGGGGGGAGGGAGAAGAAACCACGTAAAGCCAAAGGAGCCGATACTGTCATTTCCAGACGTGATTTGCTTGCCAAACCCCCCTCCCCACCCTGATACCTTCTGCTCAGGCAGAGAAGAGCCGGCTTTTCTGCGAGAAGCAAGGCTGCAGCGCTGCACACCCCGATCCTGAACAGAGGCAGCTGCAATGGGCTCTGCCAGAGCTCGTGGGGCCATGGAAGCCCAACGGGGCCACCCAAAGCCACGAGAGCTGGAGACCGAGCAACCCTGGAGATGGGAGAACAGGCAACAGGAGACCAACAAACCCCACCTGGGTATAAGAAGGGGAAAAACCCCAAACCTCAGCCCTCCATCAGACGGGACGGCACGGCGGTTGTTGCGATGTCCCATCACCCCATTGATATCTTGACACCCCCTCTTACAGATGTAATTCTCAGCCCGCGGTGGGGTCGAAGCCCATCTTCATCTCAGGGCCGTGTGGGTACAGGTGCCACCGGTTTCGCTGCCTCCCCCCAAGGAGCTGAACCGTATTCCAGCCCCCCACCCCTCGCTTGGAGCATAAGGCTGGAAACACCCCGAATAGCAAGGGAGAGCCGATTTCTTAGCAGAGCAGGGCAGCGTTTCTTTGATGTTAAAACAACAAAGGCGGGTGCGCAGAAAGAAAGGTAATCTACATGCCGGCGAACAGCAGGCTGCATTTCAAAAGCAACATCAATAGCGTTGAAAATCAATTTCTCCCAAGGAAGCAAACTGCTCTTTCTGGGCTCCTCCAGCGCCCCGAGTCCTGCTCCTCCACTTTCAAAGTTTCTAGAGCTGGGTCTCTTTTAAACGTGATCTTTGGGCAGCTGTTTCTCCCCCGGCTGGATGTAGCCCCTGCTCCTCAGCTCCCTGGAGCGGGGCTGGCAGCAGGGTGGGAGGCTTGGGCTGCTCCTGCCGGGGAGCTGGTCTGACGCCTGCTCGGCAAAGGCAGGAGAAAGTGCAAGAATTATTCCCGGGTCACATCACCCTCACGGCCCCAAGGTGCATGGGAAAACCTGCTAAAAGCAATTATTTACAGAGCAGTTGGTGAGTGTGCTCCTAAGGTGGATGGAAGGAGGATTCTTTGCAGACGGAAAGAAGGGGACCAAAGCCCGGGGAGGGAGAAGGGACGAGACCCCCGGTACCACCGGGCACACGATCACCGCCTCCACCGCACGGGGTAAAAGCTCAGCCCTCCCGAGCATCGCAGCAGGATTATTTCATTTTCTGGATTTCCATAATCAGGAAAGTCACAGCTTTTGTGTTTGCGTGTTTTTTAACAAAAGCTACAATTCTGCACTCTCAGGACTCCCCGAGCTGGGGCTTAGGAACAAGCAGTGAAGGCTTTTACTACCTAAACGTTTGTTAGCGCTCGCTCAGATCACATATTTCAGATTCATGTTAACGGAATTGTTTATTTTGGAACAGTTCCTTGAAAGAAAAAAAAAAAAAAAAGAAAGAAGAGCTGTTTTTGTGTCAACGTTTTCTAAGCAAAATATTTTGAGCATTTTGATTTGTTTTATTTGCAATACCCATTTGTGCAATCTTTTAAAATCAGGCACAATTAACACAAAAAAGGAGCATAATCTCGCAGTTGTTTCTTGTGGTCATGAAATGCCTCAGTTTTAGTTCTTCATCTGCTAAACATTAATATATGAAAATAATCTGCCACTCCCTCCATTGCATGTTTTCTTTTAAAAATCACCAGCAAGCTTAAAAAAGCCGCCTGGAGCTGCCCAGCTCAGCCCCGGGGACCTCCCCGTGCACAGCTCCCCCCACCCCGCACCCACACCTTCCTGGGGACACTTGGCCAGGTTTATGATCATCCAATTGCGTTATGTTTTAGTGGTTTATTATTTTGATTTTCATGCAGAGCAGCCTGTTCCAGCTCCTCATAACAAAGACAATTATGCTAACTTTATTGGATTTGCATTCAGGGCTGATTTGTCAGAATTGTATATTGGTTCTGGGAGATGGAAGGGGAGGAAGAAATGGTGCATTTGCTTTTCATGAGCACAGGAAAAAAAAAAAAAAAAAAGAGGTATAAAATTCATCTCTGGTTCACAGTCTCTTCCAGCCAAGCCCTTTCTCAGTGTACAGACCCACTGACGCTGCTTGTAACCCTCAAACCTCGCTGCAGAGCAAACACTCACGCCGGGATGTGGCAGCCAGTGACTACACACAATGAAAACGGAATATGAAAGGTCGCAAATTGTCAGTGTTTTTGTCCTGCCAGCTCTTGGGAAGAAGTCAAGCCGCACAGCTGAATACTCGCAGCCCTTCTGATGCCGTGCAGCACGTTGGACAAGAGGAGCTGGCCTTCGCATCAAAGCCGAGTGCGGCGGTAGTGTGGTGCTGTTGTCACAGCGCGGTGTAGGCACTGAAAAGGAGAGGTTACGCCATGCAGGGATGCTGCCAAGATCAAACCCTGACAACGCTAATTCCTATTTATCGTTTCTAATACAATCATGGGGAGCAGCCCCCAGCAGGATCACAGCACCTTTGGGTAAGGGGCTGTACAGAAACAGGACCACGGCTGTTTCGAACAATTTGATGTTTGAGGCAAGAAAACAGCTCAGGCTGTTTCCTTCCTTCTACAAAACATTGCAATACATAAAAGATTCGAGACTTTGTGCACATTATGTGGTAAAGAGCGGGTGTGAACATGGCAAGGCTACCTCTAAGTACACACTTACAGATAAATAACATGGGTAGTGAGGAAGGCTGCTCTGGGATTTCATACCCACGAATACCCTACCTGGGCTCCCACTGCTGCACTGAAATTCTGTGCCAGAGCTGGTAAACCTCAGCCAGGCACCGCAAACCCATAACCGCCCTTCTTCCCAGAGCAGGCAGGCTGGTAGCCCACGGTCCTGGGGAGTGCGCCAGGACTGCTCTTGTCCTCTCAAAAAGGGCTGGAAGGTGGTTGTGCACTGTCTGCCAGAAGGGCTCAGCCTTAGAGGTGAGGGATGCTGAAGTCAGAAGAAATGCCAGTTGGTAGGGAGGTGGGAAAGACTCATCCAAAGAGAAAGGTGGAGGGAAAGGGAAGGAATGATAGGAGAGAACAGTGAACAGCTCTAGGAACTTTTTCAAAAAAACCCCACCAACCAACCTCCAGCTGAGTTAGCCTTCTACAACCCAACCATGGTTTACCATCTGCACAAAGTACTCCTTGAAACACAGTTAATATAACGTATCATCTTGCAATATTCCACCTCTGTCTACCAAGGAAGACCGTAGGTCTTTGATGAACGCAGGTACTTCTTAATCAATTTTCTGGCTTTCACACTAATCTCATTTTGCTTTATTTTAATTTTTATACTCCCAAGGCCCCTATATTCTGTTTGCACGTAACCTTGCTGTGCGTTTATCGATGCCATCCCGGCGGTCTCCATGGCAACCCAGCCCATCACAAGGCACGACGCT
>NW_009610462.1:47331-54606 GCF_000690535.1 Cariama cristata
GGTCACGTCAGCAAAGTGGGAATGGTCGCTTGCTAAAGAGGGGCGTAACCAGATCCCTTTATTAAAATGCTACAAATGGCCGTGTATTTTTACGACCATGCTTCACCTCTGGCTTCTGACGTTCACGAAGCTGAGATTAAAATGTTAAGGTCTACCTTGGCAGCGAAGCAGTGTGCACGTTTTGGATTTCACACCTCTCTGAGGATGCCCGAAGGGAAGTGAGGGTGGATGCACATGGCTCCCGCGCTCGTGTAAACAGTGCTGCCAGACTGGGGGGGCTCCAAGGCAGTCCTTTCTGTGGGGATGGCACGTGGGGGACAGCAAGGCAGGTCCTTTCTTGTGCTTGCCGCCGCATGATCCCCACGGAAAAAGTCTTTGCTGGCTTTTCAAAGGCACATGTGTGCTCGGTTTTTGCAAAAACTTGGTGGGAACTGGGGGTTTGCCTTCCTCTTCTCTTCCAGTGTATTGTACATATCATAGAAAGAAGCAGTTTTAAAAGAAATATGCCACTGGGGTTTCTTTTTTTTTTCTCCTCCTTTACAAGATAGAGCTCTTCCACCTGCACTTTGTCCAGATGTTGTGTGCATGACTAAGAAGGACTCTTTTAATTGTCTGCTTGTTATGGGCTCCGTATTTAAAATCACTGCGACAATTTATTCTGCCTTTTGGAGCTTCTTGATGTCTACTAGTAATTGCAAAACATCAATATTTTTTCAGACCGCCCCATGTTTCTTACTCTAATTTCAAGCAAGCGTTGTTGGAGGGTATCTTTTTTCAGGACTGTTAGGGGGAAAAGCTCATGCCTATAAAAAATGGTGAAGCCTCCAGCAACAGAAACAAGTCCAATAATGCATTCCAAAACCCAGAAAACTCTCTCCTCAAGCTTCCCCACACGTTCCTGGCATCATGAATTACTGCAGAGGCCCCAATTTGCCAGCACAGCACCCCTGCAGCCTGGGACGGATGTCACGCACTCAGCCAAGGCACATCATGAGTGTCCCCATGCCCTGCCACGCTGATCCTGCGAACCCCGTGCCGCTTCTCCCCACGCCACGTGCGGGAGCCGGGCTGCGTTACGGCCGCTGTCAAACCCGGACATCTTTCCTGGTGTAACAAATCCTGTAGAGCAATCAGGATTTGCCGCCTGTGCTTCGTAAGTGTGACCTACCGCGCCTGTGCCGAGACAGCCGACAACGCAGCTGGCTGCTTCACCAGAACCTGCAAACGCAAAGGACGGCTGGGAAGAGAGAAGCGTGCGAGCTCTCACAATACGCCCTCACGCTGTGCATGATAATCAGTCATAAAAACCAGCCATAACCCTTCCCGGTTAGACAGTTGTAACTAATCTGGGCTCTTCCTCTTCCCTCTGCAGGAGCTATTCTTCACGGGGTCTTTTTCAGCTCAGTCCCAAAATAAGGCATCTTCAAGCTGCTTCCAGACAAGGATAATTTTTTCCAACATTTGAACTGTCACAGTGAAGCTGAACATAGATGAATTGATCCCTTCAGAGATCACTGGGCCTCTTTTAAGGAGCTTATGTATGCCCTGTGTACTTTCTGCACTTGGTGAAACACCCAGATTGACTCATTTTGTGGTACTTGGACCGCGGGTAGCATGAAGACACCACTGAAATCCAGAGGAACTCTAATACTGCGAGATTTCCCGCAGAAGATTTACATCCCACTGGCATCCGAATTTTTAGATATTTCCATTATTGGTAAAGCCAGGCAGTGAAACACCACAATTCAAGTGCCAAGCACATACAAGATAAGCTTAAAAAAATTGATTTTTTTTAATAAAATACCAGACTGGGTTCCTCTTGTTTGCTTTCTGGTGCCAGAGCATCCAGACTGCTCGTGGACAAAGACCTTGTCCAGAACTACAGGCAGCCAAAGCGTTCCTGTGCTTAGCTCCATACACGAAACCTCGAGCTTTGTGGCTGACTGTGCAACGAAGCACGCTTAGCAGTGCAGAGTTAATGAGACCCCCTGAACAAAGCCAGAGAAGGAAGAGGAGCTGCAGGGACGGCAGTGCTAATATGCTTTGCTAGAGCAAGTCAAGAGAGCAATTCTAGGACATGAAACCAGCGTCCATACATTTGTTCCCATCCCACAGCCAAAACACTTGGCAGAGTGCATGACTTTTCCTAGTTCGTGCTCTTGAACTAGTTCCCTTCCCAGCTGGAGCATTAATGGAAAGGAGGTCTAGCAAATATGATTAAATAACAGATTGAAAATGATTTAAGTGCATGCTTTAAGAATGGGTTAAGTGATACAAGTGAGTGATATGAATCATTAAAGGCAGTGGGTGGATCCTATAGTGGGAATAAGAATCGAGGCTCTGCAGTCCACGGGTGTGGGGGCTGAATGCCGTATTATCTGCCCTCCTTCCCCAGAGAGCCAGCCCCGTGGCACGGAGGCAAGCCTACGCCACGCTTCCCTGCTGCAAATGCTGCTCTGAAACAGGCTAAGCACTCGGTGAGAGCCCCCCCGTGCTGCAAAGGCAGCGGCAGAGCTGATAACCCCTGATGATTTTACTTTGCTTCTACCAGCTATCAATACCTGAAAACTAAGACGCTTTTCAGCAGGCTCGAGCAGAGCAGTCTAATTTTTGGGAAAGGACATGGTCTGCAAAGTAATCAGGTTGCTCTAAGAGGCACAGGAAAGCTTCAGTGGTAAAAAGTATCTCCCTTCTCTTTCAGTAAATATACATTTCTATGGTTATGTGTTTAGCGGTGATTTGGGCATTCTAGTTTGTCCCTGCACCACATAATCCCTGCTCCAACAGCTCCTGCTTGAAGCGGGTGACACAAAACAGGAGATTGCACCCAAACCAAAGGACCTGTCTGAAGCAGACTGGTGTACAGACGACCGACAGGGCTGTGGAAAGCTCTAAGGGGGATGGATACTCCAGTGACACCTTCAGATGGGCTGGGCTCATCTTTAAAATCTCTGCAGATGCAGAAGGTTGAAGCAAGAGGGGTCAACAAATGTCTTCCTAGATCTCTGCAAGATTGTACATGCACTTTTATCTTTTTTAGCCTGGGGCACTCTTCCTCTTCGGTTGCTTCAATACAGTCCCAGTTTCCAGAGGCAATTGCTTCAGCAGCTGAGCAAAGCAGCTGCTGGGGAATTTCTGGGTGTTGTGGCTCTGCCACCCTGCTGCGAGTTTCTTCTGTAGAGCTATTCCCAGCTGCTTGCCTGCATTCATGCGAAGGAGCCAGCAGTTTGGCTCCACAGTTTATTAAACTTTGCATCTTTGTGACAAGGTGTGAACCTGTGCTCTACATTAATTTTCCAAAGCTTTTACATGCCAGGGAAATTACCAGCCATCGAGCACCAAACAGCAGGGGAAAGAGCAGGTTTCACATTAGGGATGATCACTTGGTGTTGACCAGACAGTTGAGCAAGCAATGTGTGAGTAACCTCTGCATTACAGACCCTAATGAAGTCTGGGACAGGGGACTGACACCTTGATCATCACATGAGGTGTAATTCAGTACTTGCTCACCCGTTGGCCAAGCCAGGTGGGGCTCCAGAGGCAGAGGCTTGTCCTAGCCAGGATGCGGTCCAAGGCGTTGCTTCAACAGCTGCTTGGTGGCTCATTTATTCATCTCCATGCTTCGCTCCTGCTCTTCCTTCGTGAGTCAGCTTGCCTTGCCGATGACAGAAGACTGATCATTGCCATGACCCGTAGGCTTGGCTCTCTCCACACAGCTTGGCATTTTGCAAGTGGGTGTTTTAGGTGTGGGACGCCCTGCTCCAGAAGCACAGCTGATTTGCAAGTGGGCACTAGCCAGATCAAAGTCACTCTGCTATCTCACGCCTGGATCTACAGATCTGTGGCTTGTTCAGCCATCACTCAGAGCCAAAGAGCCTGCCTCATCCTGCTCATCTCATCCTGTGAATCACAGCCAGACCAGGACCCCAGCCCTACGGCCCCTTGCCAGCACCTCCGAAAGGTTAACTGTGCCAGAGCCGTGCCCGAGAAGAGCAGAGCAAGACTCTGATGAAGGATGAGAAGGGGGAATATTGGCGGCTCATCAGGCAGAGGCACGAGCAGTAGGGAGGCAAGGAGAAACAAGGCTTCTCAGAGCAAGCAAGGAGGCATACACAGTGCACACATGAATAAAAGCTGCATCGGAAATGGCAAATGATGTGTGCCATTCGGGGCTGATAACAGCATTGAAACATCTGCAACCTCCTCCTCTGGAGCCCCAGAGCTCGCATAGTTTGGGGAGTGGGCTGTGTGTTGGATGCAGCTGGCTGGAGGTTGGTGGAGGACACGCTGTCTCCCTTGGTGGTCAAAAAGAAGGATGGCAGGGCTGGCTGGAGCTGGCCCATGTCACCCCTGGGCTGTGGGACACACATAGTGCCAAGAGGGTCAGCGGGAACGGCTGAGCGGAGCACAGATGATGCTCACCTTCATGTTCCCAAGCTGTGGTAAATGGAAGGATCCTTCTGATTTCCCAGGACTCAAGAGCTGAGCTCTCTGTTGGGTAATCAAAGTCCCAGGATCAGTTCATCACTTGCATGACCAATTTGTTGCTCTCCTCATCTCTCTGGAACAGGTCAAGCAACAGCATGTTTTATCAGCAACACTGTTTTATCAGCAAAACCCAGAGCAGAGACAGTAAGACATGTCCTTTGGTCACTCAGCTGCAGCTTGGAGGAGGAGGACCTCCTTAGGGTCTGTAACATGCTCTCAAGATGTAAAAAACAGGCGCTGTATAAACATCATGTGTTTGTGGGATATTTGCTATTACACGTTGAGAGCTACTCAGGCTGGCTCAGCACAATCCCAAGGAATGCATCAGCCTTGAGGGATCAGGGCCGGCTGGGGAGCATGGTCTCAAGGTCCTTTCAGTCACGAAGCAGAGACCTTCCCAGCTTCATCTTGCTGCTGGCTCAGCCAAAAGAATCACGCAAGATCCCTGCTGTGTCATGGAGGGCTTTCTTCCTGACTTTTCACATACTGGATTAATTTAATTTCATTTTGGCAGTAGCAATAATAGAGCAAAAATCCATTCTGACATATGTTCCACATCGAGCTGTGAGGATTTCAGTCATAATACTTACCACAGGCCTAATTCACCACTCAGACGTTAGTAGGTACTCAAGACAAATAAGGCATCCTAGTGACCAAGAAGGCACAAGGGAGCGGGAACGGGAAGCAGTCCATGCTGTACAGTCTTTGTGGCAACAATCTCACCTAGCCCGCTTGTTGAAGAGAGAGCTGTAGCCTCCTTCTACATTTATGGGAAAGAGATTGGCCTCAGGACCCCTCTGTGGAAGGGCAGGACCATCTTTCAGAGCTGCCTGTCTCTGAATACAGGAGCCCAGAAAACCAGGTTTGCCTGGAAGTCTAACTTTGAAGAGCCCAAAGGTAGGCGAGATGGTTCCATCGTCTATGTAAAGGTCAACCAGCTCCTGCAGTAATTTCTCTGGGGATCTGGCACGGGACGTGCTTTATACTGACACTACACTGACTCCCTTAGTAGCATTTGCTGTGTGAGTCAGGGGATATTTAGACTGATAATTTACACAGTAAGATCTAACAATAACCCTTTCCAACAAAATACCAGCACAGAGAGAGAGGACGGGATGAGACAGGCGGCTTACTGCATCCATTCTGTTGTGCTAGTCTTCATTTACACAGCATTTCATCTGCCTCCCCTGAGTCTGAATTTGCGCCTAAGTCTACGGTCCCTGGTTGTGTTCTGTTTCTTTAGAGGAGCATCTACCACTGAGAGCAAAAATGACAACTGCTGCTTTGGATGAAATCCTGGAAACACATCCTGGAACCCCTGATGCACCACGAAGCTGCTACGTGCCCAACAAATGACATTCCTCTGCTGTGGGTCACCACAACCTGTAAGTATTAAAAATCTGCAACTCGTATAGCATATGGGGACCACACTGACTCTACAACTTGTAGAAGGATTACTGCAAGCACAAGAGGACTTGGACCAGAGGAGATTAGGTTCAATGATCATATCAATTTGGTCACACTGTTCCTGGACATTTTCTTGTGACCCAAAGACTCTTTTGAAAGTCCACTTCCCAGTGGATGATATACCTTTCCTTGAGTCTTTGAGATCACGGTACCACCTAGAGCTCATTCAGTTCGGGTTTGAGGAAACTATTTGGATTGGAACAGTTTGGCTGATGTTCTGGAATTAAAATTAATGAACTAAAATTAATTAAAATTACCCCCCAGGTAACTGCTGGGGCTTCTGCCTATTTCTCTGTAACAAGCCACTTCTGCTTATCAGATGAGGGCATTTTGGAAACTTTTACAAAGAAGCACTGTTCATTCCATCCTCTTCAGTCTCATTTTGCCCAGTCTCTGCTTAGAGTAAGGGCCTTGGCAGCTTTCATTTCTTTGTCAGCCTAATCAGATCCACTGGGAACCAAAAAGCAGGATTAAAGTGAGGTGAGGTGCTGAGGGTTCAGCTTCTCAAGGGGCTCCTTGCAGGACCTGTGGAGAAGTCTTCTACAGCCTGATCTTCTAGACATGGGATGAATATAAATCCCAGGAGCTGCTGTTCTTTCAGTGTAACCTCTGAAACGTCCTTTCTCAACAGACCAAGCTCTGAGCGGTGGAAAGGAGAGCGGAGGTTGTGGAGGAAGAAGCTAATCTGAATGTGAGTGAAAGGGGTTGGCTGGGCGTGTGGAGGATGTGGTGGATCAAGGAATATAACAGAGGAAGACAAAAAGGGCTGAAGGAGTAATTCTGGCTATAATGAGAATCTACTTGCTAACTCTGCTCTGCAGCAGAAGGTGACTCTGGGGAGCCCCAGAGGATGGCCAGTGGGGAGGTCCAGCCCCTGGAAGAGTCAGTCTTGGATGAATATTATGAAGAGGCCACGCTGGCATTGCTGTTTGTACAAAAACCTGGATGGCTCGGGAGCAGTGAGGTCTTGTTTGCGGACAGCTATCCCAGCTGGCTGCTTTCAGTAAACACCTCTTGGGACATAGCAGGAAGATGGGAACATGTGAAGGATGGCCGAGTTTCAGAGAGGTCCTGCTTCCCGTAATACCAAAGGCTTAGCAATAAACCTGGGAACAATTACTTCACGAACTCTAGAGGTTTGGTCTCTCACAGGCCTTTTGGTGTGATCAGCAAAGATCTCCCTCCTCCATCTCTGGCCACTTGCTCCTGGCTAATGGTGCACAGCCTGTATAGGAACAGATGTGCTAGAAGGAGACGGAGGCTAAAAATAAAGATAATGAAAGCAGTATGTCACATCCATACTACTGGCTGATAATGAAA
>NW_009610462.1:54637-87178 GCF_000690535.1 Cariama cristata
CTCTCTTGCCTGCAAGGTGGCATGGATCCAGAGGATGTGAGAAATGCTTGGAGGTCTTCCTGGTGGGATACACCCAAACCACGACAGGAACCTGCGCTTCCCCCACAACATTCACACAAAGACCCGTTCTCTCTCCAGACCTGCCTCATCACCAAAAGCAGCTTGAAGGCAAACTGGTCAGATAAGACGAATTCCAAAGCCAGCTGTCTGCAAGAGGCTTCCTGCTTCACCACACGACTGCTGTCAACATGGGCCAGTCCTTGGCCAAGAGCAACATCTGGATGAGGTTGATTCAAGTAAAAGTTGGCTGGCAGAGAGAAATGCTTGAAAGAGCCTACAGTCACATTTGAGCTCTTCAATCACGGTCTCTCGGGAACACGAAGTGCCATGGCCAGCCTCTTGGTTTTGACTCTGACTCCCTAGAGAAAAGCAAATTAGGACAAGGTCTTGCCCCTTATTTTGAAGGTCCTCCATGGCATTGACTTAGGCTGTCTAGGCCGCACACAGCCCACGCTGAGGGCTCTGTGGACAGCCTTCCTTTGTGGCACCATGAGGGGCTCTGCAGGTAGATGAAAGCCTGCCTGTGTCGCAAAAAAGAATTCAGGAGAAGAGCCTCTCCAGGAAGGCCAGCTCCAAGCATGAGGAACATTTCCTCGGCATGTTTTTTCTAACATGAACACAAACCTGTGTAGACACTAGCTATGAATAAATAAATGGAAAACAAACCAATGATCTCCCTTCACCCCGACTCTCCTGCATTCACTTCTCCTAGGGAACTGGATGAGAAAACAAACCACACAAAGCAGACACTCGTTGAATTGCTCAAGGCACTACCAGAAGGTGTTCGGATAGCAAGGTGCTGGGAACACATAGAGACAATTGGATAATGAAACATACGAGCAAAACAATGAATTCTGCCAGCATTCAAAATCCACTGGGTAAATTACTCGCTGGAAGCAGCCTGCCTTGCCCAGAGCTCTTGGGAAAATGAAATATGAGCTCACCGTTGGTTGTTATGTGCCCAGCTCCAGCTAGAAGGTCAACATGCAGCTGCATGGTCTCTCCCTCCTTCAGTCCCACAGGAAGTTTTGAGCAAGAGCAAAAGCTTAAGGGGGAAGAGTAGGAGGACAACAAAGGAAAGAAAAGGACAGCATGACACATACCATCTCTTCCTTTCTTTCCATGCAGCTCACCATCCCTCTGTGTTTCCATCCATGAAGGTGGGAAGCGCATTTTGCCAGCCACCTCCAAAGAAATGCCTCAGAGTGCAGGCTCATTGGACATGTGCTCCGAAGGTGCCCAAAGGAGCAAGTGCTGTGGGAGGGATCCCGGTGCCCATCGCCTCCTCCTCAGCCCCCTGCTGCCGGAGGGGTGATTCAACCCCCTGGCACAATGCTTTTTGCTTAAAGCAAGCTGCCAGTTACTACAGGAGACTCTTTGCTATTAAGGTCACATAACACCCCTCCATTTGTCCATAGCCTGCCAAACTGTAATGACCCATGAAAAAAAGGTCCATGCCTACTGCCTGCTTTGGGCTCATATTTGTTGCTGATAACATTAACAAAAGCAGTGACACTGCATTTTCAATGGATGCCAGGAAAACGTTGCCTGTTTTGGAAGAACACGAGGCTTTTGTGCTCTGTACTTGAAAAGCAACAGAAATTTAGTTCTCTATGATGAAATTTGCTGTTATCACAAAATCCAATCCAGAATGGATTAATATACATGTTGTTTTTTTTTTTTATTGCTGCTTTCATACAATAGTGTTTGTGAGAGGTGCTTCCATTTTTGGTCTTTCCACAAGTGATGAGCATATGCAGGAACCGTGGCAGACCTCTGCAACCCTAGAGACCATGGTACCCTCATGAGACACAGACACAGCGGAAGCAACCCAGTTAACTCCTGTTAAACGGAAAGGTACTGGGAGCCAGGCAGCAGATCCGGGGCTTAGCTCTCCCTGTGCACCTCAACCAGAAAAACTCAAATCCTTGCCACAGGAGGCTACGAAGCAGCGGTCCCCAAAATGTATACAAAAAGTAAGTAAAAGGCTAACTTTCACTCCTAGTGATGGGTAGGAACAGGCTACAACTGCCTCCTGTGACACAACGAAGTCAGTCCCGTGGCCACACCGCTGCTTAAAACCAGTCTGCCAAACCCACAGCAGTGGGTGCTAGAAAAGGACTTATTCAACCATGTTCCTTCAGCACTTCAAGCTGCTGGTGTAGAGGGCACCAGACTCTCCATGCTGGAGTTGGCCTCTGGGTTTTAGCAGGGGAGTTCTGCTGTTGCTGTGTTTTCAGCAATGGGTTTAAACTTACTGACACGAAAATGGTTGCACAGAACTGGATATGATTTCTCTTCCTCTCCTCCCTTCATCACCTCTCCCAAACTACTTGTCTTTCCCAGGAACATGTACTGAAGGAGATCAGCCTGGTTGTCAAGAAAGGCCCTGCCTGCCCACAACATGGCAAGTGACTGCGCAAGACTTCAGGTGCCACGAGACCACAGACCATCTACACCACTTGTACACCATGAAGAAGCACTTGTCGAGACCCTACAGCCAACCTGACCCCCAGAACGACAAAGCTACCATCCTAATCATGCAGGGAGGGAGAAGGGAAGGTCACAGGTACTGCAGACATCTTGAGGTCCTCTCAATCTAATAAATACTTTCAAAAAAAGAAAGCAAAGTTCTCAAAGTGGTGACGGCAAGAAAGCGTTAATCATCTCTCCTATGTTTACTGGAGACCACCATGCAATGCACTAAATGATCATGCTGCTTCTTCCAGCCTGCTTTTCCCCACGAAAACAAACTCTAATGTCAAAGACCATGAAAAAAGATCAAAACCTCCCTATTCAAGTCCCTGAACAACCACTCTTGCCCGGCACCTCCTCCGCCACCCCTGAGAAGGAAAGGTGTTGTGTCCTAGTCAGAGCCAACAGCATCGGTGGATCTGTTACAGCTACATTCTCTGTATGCTTAATATGCCAATATTAATAAGGTCCCTTCTCCAGCTCCCAGAAGCCTTCTTCATGCCTCGCTGACTTGTATCAGAGAGCGAGAGCTTCACCAACAACAGCTGCACTAAGTTTGACAGAGCTGGTTTGGCAAATGTCCTTTTCCTTTGCCTGCTAACAACGTGTGTCCCCCCCCTCCGGCGAATGCAGCATGCTCCATTTCAGTCCTTTTCCATCCCCATCACTAATGAAGCTGATCGAAAGCAAGGAGTAATTGTGTTTGCAGGTGACAGGGTTGGAAGTGCATTGCTGGGAAACACATACTTGGCAAGAAGTCCTGGTTCGGAGGTGAGGGAGGGCAGCCAATTGCGAAATCCCTGGCAAAAATGTTTGTGTCAAAGCAATGTTCCTCTGCTCAGCCCAGCTGCTGCACAAAATACAGGAGGAATGTGCTTACAGGAAAGCAGCGTAGTCAGAAATGGCTGCCCAGCGGAAGAGAACCTGCCTCCGGGGCACGGCAAAACCTCTTGCGATGGCTTCGTCTCCATCACATCCCCAGATGTGCCCATGGCCGCTGGAGCCGCACTGCAAAAGATGCTTGTCTTGTGGTTGCGTAAAATGAGGGTGACCACAGCCCGTCTAGAGACTTGGGGAATGGGTTTAGGGAGTTTGTTCTCTGGTAGGAAGGTGGATGGGTGGTGGTGCCCGAGAAAGACTGTTGCTGGGAGAAACACATGGATTCAAGCTCCGGGACTCCAACCTGTAAAACAGAGATACGGGCTGGTGTTCAACCAAGTCTGGTGTAACAATAAATAAAAGCTCCCAAACTCTGCTCTGGGGTACTGCACTGCTGCAAATGTACCACCTTTATTATCTGATTGAGCCAGGAGTTTGGTTCCGTTTTTATTTCAGGAATACGCTCTTTTGACAGGAATATATTACTGGAAGGATACGAACACGTGCCGTGGGAGATGCGCAGCCAGCCACCTGGGATCTTTCCTAACTAGAGCTGGGGGGTAGAGGTAGAAGGTGCTCACAAATGTTGAAGTACATGGAAGGAAACACATCTACATGCAAAAAACCTCCAGATGAAATTCCTCCAGGGCCCAGATCACACCAGAGAGGACAGTGCAGACAGTACAGGCTGGGCTGCACTTCCATCTGGGCTTCTCTCTTGGGTTTACCAACTTTTAAAAGCACATGAACGTGATAGCATTGCCTGGAGTCAGTTTGCCGTTTGGGGGAAGAGACTCCCATATGGGACATACAAAAATCAGCCCTGTGGCACGAGGGTTAAACACCATGGTTGAAGGGGAGAGGGGCACTCAGCATTCCTTCATTCAGTATCTCACCAAGCTTTGGTCTAAAAGTCTTCCCCGGTCATGGAGATATTGTGTGGTTGTGGATTTCCCAGTGCTATGCAGTTTTATTTTCTTCGCTGTTTCTCCTTGTTGCTTCCCGGTTTGCATTTGACTTAATGCCTGGTATTTCATCCACGAATAGCCAGTGGGGACTGAGGCTACATTATTTCTGCTGGCAACTCTTTCTTCCTTCCCTGCATGCCGGTTATTTAGCTGTATCATGTCTCAAGTTTGGCTGGAGTAAGGGCAGGGATGTTGTAACCTCTTCAAGGCAGGGATATTGTCCTGTGCTTGCTCTAAAGTGCCACGCACATTTATGCTACCGTAGAAATAATAAATAATAATAGTAAGTCATCAAAGAAGTGCACCTCGGGGAGGAGTCAAATCATACACTGCAGTGAGAAGCTTTCACTTTGGGCATAACTATTACACATGAGCTGGTTATTGCAGAACAATTTCCTTCAAGGGTGTATAGCCTGAACTCTATTAAAATGGATGTTCTGATGGTGACTTATGAATTTAGAAACCAAGAGCTGCACTCTGCTTCCAGCTAAACAGGATGGAAATCTGGGGTCACTCTTCTGGCCTCATTCACACAAGATGATAGAGATTCAAACAGTCAGAGCTGTGAAAATCCATACTGCCAAAAGCAGAAAGGACTCCTCATCTAGCTGCCAGACACCATTTTGCCCTGAATCCTGCCCAAATCAGCAGAGATTTGCAAGCATATGAAGGATGGGTAGGTATCAAATGAAAGAACAAATTTGATTAGTGGGGCAGAGAGGGTAAAACGCAGTGGCACAAGGTCCACTTGCCTCACACCAGATACATAGATGAGAAAAAGCAAAACTGCCACTTTCTGTCCTGTTTAGTTTTTACTTATGTTGCACGAGCGTAGATTAATGAGATTCCAGCAAGCAGACATCCTGAGGAAAAGGCACTCATTTGATCACGAGGCCCGGCTGCTAAAGCTGACCTCAGAAAAACGAGGAATATTTTATTAATTGAGGTCTTCCAAATTTAAAAAAGCCTAACTTTCCAGCAAAGGAGACCTTTGAGCCTTCCATCTGCTTTTGTGAGCCTGCTGGGTGAGGTGCAGCAATTAAAAGCACTTTGAGAAGATGAACAGTGTTTTAAACAGCTGTGGGGAACTTGGGAGGGTGAAGTGAGGCAGCCCGTGGTAAAAAAAAATGGGGGAGAAAAGCAAGCAGCTCTGTTCATTAGCAGCTGGCGAGGCTAACACACATCTTGGGAAAGCAATGCTAAGGAGAGATGCACCTTGCTGGAGAAAGCAGTCCCCTCTCCCGAGCATTGAGATCCTCCTGAGGCAGCCGTTTTTAGCAGCATTGAAAATTATGTTGCAGGTAATGAGCCAGCAGGACACTGGTGTAGGACAGGGAAAGCCCAGCACACAGTGTCCAGAGGCGTTTAAGTGCTAATTGTAATCTTTCTGATTAACTGCTTCCACAAGCAAAGTCTCTGTCTTTAACACGGCCATTTCTCCCTCTCTGCGGCACCTTGTTCCCCCCTGGTTAGCAGAGCTGGCACCTCTAAAGCCCATAATTTCAGAGGAGTTTTGGGGAGATCACAAGAGTTAGGTGTCCAAAGCCCACTAGAAACCCAAGTCAGAGAGTCCAGCAATGTTAAGCTCTGCGTTATAGATCTCTTGTGGGAGACCAGAGCAAGGCTTGATCTCCAGCTAGGTGATGCTGGAGTCTTCTAAACCTCAAGGCACCTTGCAGGGCTGAAGGCACTGCTTGGCTTACCGAGAAGACTACACCTGAGCATCCTAAAGGTCCTTTTACAAGAATAAAAGTATGTTCAATGTTTGTAAGAGACAAGAGCAAGAAGGAGCAGAACACATCCTCCCACTGTACATACTGCTGGTGACAGACTGCGTGAGCCTGGTCCTTAGGCGAGGGGCCCTAGAAGCATCCTCTGGAGCACATCCCTCCCTCTTCGAGGTGTACAGATGGGTCAGTGCTCCAGGTGCTGGTGGCTTCTGGTGGTGGGCAATGCCTGAGGCAGTCCGTTTGTCCAGGACACACAGACTGTCCCTGACTGCACCAGCCAGAGAGCTGCCTCTGCCTAAACCAGTCCCCAGGCACGGCGCTTCATCCTCTCCCTGTGTGACCAGTCCCAGCTCCGCACCAGGAAAGGTAACAGTCCTGCGGGGTGTACCCTCTCCTTAGTTACTGGAAGGATGTAGCCCTGGCTAAGTTTGCAACGCACCTCTGGAAATCCCATGTAAATCCCTTCCTTGATGCTCAGGACTGGCTATTTTCAGGACTGACCACTGCCTTAAAAGCAGCTACAACTGCTCTTAAGAGAGAAGCGGCGCAAATGACCTGTTTTTAACTAAAGATGTAGAAGGTAAATGGTAGTGGGGTCTACACGATGTTCAGGACCTGCTTCCCCTCAAGCTTCAGGGCTCATTTTTCTCAGCAGCTCCAGGAAGGAAGGCAACGCCGTGGCAAGGCAGAACCCTGGTTAGAAAAGCAAGCACACGGTCGGGGCTGTGGGAACACTGGGCACGTTAATGGGGAGGAGGCTGACATGGGGAGGGAACGAAGCAGGGGGCAAAATTCCGCTTTCAGTAAAGGCAAATTAACAAAGAAGCTTTTCAAGATGAATAATAAAATGAGAGGGGACAACAAGTCAGTAAAGGCCTGTTCTGGAGCCCAAGGAAGGCAGTGTAAAACCTCCCACTGACTGCAGCAGGCTTTCAGAGCCGGTCCTCACAAATTGCATCTGGAGACTTAAACGTTACCGACAAATCCATTGTAAGAAAACACAGGCATGTCGCAGCGATGTTTATTGGCACAGATAATCCATACCCCTTTCAGAAAAAAAATTCTAATCCTCTCTCCTCCTTTTCTTATTAGCAGTGTGCAGACTGCCATTTTATAATCCCAAAGCTATAATGGTGCTAGCGGGGCCCCGCACACGCGGCACCTGCTGAGGCTCAGCGCCGGAGCCCTGTGCAGCCAGCAATAAATGGATTCCCCCTCATCTCCTCTCAGATGCGTTAAAAGAAGGGGGGGAAAAAAAAAAGAAAAAAAAAAAGAGGAAAAAAGGAGGTGAAGGGGAAAGGAAAAACACAGTGCAACAACTGAATGAAAAACATTTCATTCTTCTCAGCAGCTGGAAGCAAGGCAGATAAGTGAGCGCTGGCTCCCCTCCAGCGTCGGATTATCCCCAAACGAGGAGCGTGTGGGATTGGAAGCAGTTTTCCAGCCTAACCTTATGCCACAGCAAAAACCGTGAGGTGGAACGATCCATTTTGAAGGTGATTAATGGCAGTGTGCTCCTGGGGGGAATTCAGCTGTGTCGCGGGCTGTCAGGGGCAATGGAGAGAACAGTATTTACCTTCCAACAAATCTGAGATGATTTACCTACCTTTTCTCTGTTGTTGTTGTTCATAAATGGGTGTCTGGACAGTGACAAGAATCCCAGCCAAATGCATGGGAGAAAGGCTCACAAAACTTTACACGTCTTTGTAAGGCGGGGGGCAGGTGGGGAGAAGCAGGGAGAATGGTGCCTCTGCAGCCCAGGGTCTACGGTTTGCTTAAAAGCAGCTGGAGGGATCAGCAGAGGATTCCTGCCCCCCCCTAAAAGTTATGATTTGCATCAAGAGGAGAGGAGGTTGGTGCTGAATCGCGAACTTTCTGAAGCTCAGCACTGGGAGGTACTGGTCTCACTGGGGCTGGCTGAGACTGCAGTGGGTGGGAAGGCAGTGCGGCCACAGCAATGGAGCCAGCTCTTTCTCTCGTCACACCCTCCAAAGTTCAAAATAGTTGAAGTTCTCGCTCAGGGCTGTCTCAGCCCTACCTTGTTGAGGAGATAGCAAACAAAGAGGAAAACTAAGAAAAAAAATCCTGTTTCTAGGCTGAACCATATGATACCTTAGGTGAGAGCCCCCCAAATCTGCATTTCCCTTTCCTCTTTCCAACCATTTCCCTTCTTTGCCTCCTCTCTTAACACTTAATACAACCCTTCCGAAGGTCTGCTGTCACAGGAGTCACACCCAGGTTCGTAAGCCCATCACCGAGGGTCAGTATGACCCGCACACACTACCCCTTCCACCTGGGTACATCTCTGAGATGGGTAGCTGCCTGTCTAAGCACTTTGGTGCCAAGGCCAGGGTCTTCTGCACCAGGAGAGGTTTCTCGCCCTACACACACAGAGCGTAACTCCCACGGAGTCCAAGATGCCCGCCTGAGCGAAGACACTGGGTGTAGACTAGGAGAAACATGGATGGCAATGTCCAAAGCTCATGCAAGCCTCACGGCTAAACAACCTATTAAACTCTAGCCAAAAGGAATCGCACGAAAATATCTCTGTACTATCACGACAAAGACGCTGAGGTTAGGGTTTAGCCTTGCTTTGCTCTGAGTGCTGAGGGCAAGACCTGGAGCTGAATGCAAGGGAGGGAACCTGAAACACACTGCTGAAGAAGAGAGGCTATGAAAAAGCAAGGAACCGTTATCCACAAAGCTTACAAAGCCCAGTCACTAGCTTGGTTTCTCCCCCACCCCATGCCTTGTTTTTCCATGCGTTCCCCTCTACCCAGCAATGAAGTGCTCCTGCAGCCACCTTGCTGTCCGCCGTCATTATTTCTGGCCCTTTCACAGTGCTTTGTTGCATTATTTCTCGCATCACTTTGTTGGGATTGCAATTAGAAACAATCTGGCCCTGTAATGGCCACTATCATCCCTGGGGGGGTGTGTGTGTGTGTGTGCAACCAGCTTTTTCACTCTCCCTCAGCTCCATGTTGCTCTGGGGCAGTTTCTACTCCCGACCCTGGAGACAAGCCGGCACAGATGCTTTCCCCTTGCGCAGCCTGCTGAAGGTCAGGCAACACCATGGAGTAGCCCAGAGGCTGGAGGTAAAATCAAAGGAGAACGATTGCTGCTCGTGGGAAAGGTGAAAGGCAGGGTCATTTTGCCAATATGCGTGGGAAGGCCAAGGGATTGATTTAAAGAGGGAAAAAGATGGAGGGAGACAAGGAAGATCTTTTTATTCCTCTCACTAAGCTCTGTCGCTGTTTGACAAAGCCAGGCTCCAAAAATGCCGAGGATATCAACCCACAGCAGTTGGTGTTGTCTCAGACCTTCTTTAAGGTGTTTTACGTACTGCCCCATCATGCAAGAAACCTTCAGATCCTCCCCTTCACTTACTGCTCTTTCCGGGCAAAGGAAATACAGAAACACCGCTACCAGTGACAGCCTTTAAAGAGCCTTCAGATGGAGAAGATGAAGCAAGGCACTGCCTGCCCCAAGAGCTCTCTGCAGCCCGGATCCTCTGCCATGGGCCAGTGTAGAAAGATTTGATTCCTGCAAGGAGAGAAAATGCTGGGGCTGGAGGAAGACCAACAAGGGTCTCCGAGGCTGGCGGGCCACACGGTACCCAGAGGAAGAGACTGGGTAAGTGCTGCAGGAACAACACCGCGGGGGTAACTACGGGAGAACAGTTGTTGGAAGGAAAGCAGTCGCTTGGGTTTATCTGTACTGGGGTGTTTCCTGTAAATGTCTACGCAAATGTTCTTGGCAAACAAGAGGATCTCCATGAACAGAGATAGCCTCCTGAGTCTGCAGCCTCATAAAGTTGTAGTTAACTTTAAGCATATGCTTAAACCCCAGCCAGCTTCAGTAAGAGCGCACCACATGCTTTAAATTAACCATGTGGTTAAGCATCAAGCTGAAGGAAAATCCATCCCGATCCCCCGCGTTGGGAAATAAGAGCCCCAAGGTCCGTCTGAGACCCTTCACTTGGCCCTGAAAGCCCTGGATACAGCAGGAGGAGGCTTCGTGCTCGTGTGCAGGAAAGCTGTGGAAACCATCCCTGAAGACCCCTTCCCAGAGCAGCAAGCGGTTTGAGGAGGACGGTGGGTGTTGTGGGCACCTCAGGCCAGGCAGGGCCCATAGGCTGGGATTTGTTTTACTTTCTGCCTTTGGCCTGCAAAGGTCGATTTGACACAGAAACTCTAGATTTCGACGTGAAGGTTTCCCAAAGCCCCGATGACAAAGATGAGGGAGAGGCAGACGGAAGAATGCTGGAGGGATAATGTGAAAGCCAGACTCCAACCCGTGCTGAATCACTGCCTGAAGCATGGGAAGATGCAGTCACTTCTCTCAGCCTCATCTACTGGGGCTCCTCTGCCTTCTCCACATGATTAAATGTGGGGGGGCAGGGGGGAGGAGGATGAAGAAAGCTCCTGACCCTAGAGATGGGATGTAAGGCACTGATGTGGCCTCCTTCACGTACAAGCCCTGGTTCCAAGTTAAACACATCAACTGGAGCCTCCCCATGACTTCTCTAGGCAGGGGGTTTCCTCGAGGTGCATTTCCACCTCTTCTTTTATGTGCAAGCTTTTGCAAGATCTGATAATCTAATGCAGAGGAAATGCCAAAGCCATGAGATATTTTGCAACCCCCCCAAAATCCTATTCCTCCCTCAGTTCCCCCCCACGGTAACCCAGAGAGATGCTCAGGAGTCGCTGAGCTGTGCCATGGGCTGCCCTCCTCCATGCTGTACCCCCGCTAGGCTCCGAGCAGCTCTGTGCCCTGCAGCATCCACCCCAGGATCTTGCACAATCTGTCTACTCCGGTCTAAAACTAATTCAGGAGTGCACAGGATGAAACAAAACCTCTCAATCCAGTCTGGGCCCTGAGCAGCGTAGCCCAGTTTTCCGTGTCCCCTTGGCTTTTGACTCTCCATCATTTCCCCATCTCCTATTTGCACATTTTCCTCTCCTCCGAACCAAAGGAAGAGGTGCAGCTCGGGAAGGAAAGCTGCTACCCAGGGGATGGAGGGGTGTCATTTATAATTCCAGGGGAGGTGACTTTTCGGAGGGAGGAGGAAGCACAGAGGAGAATGAGAAATCGATGGCGGCAGCTTGATCCCTCCGCTCGTTGGCATGGCGACGCTGCGGCGAGGTCGGTACCCAGCCCAGGAGCCGCACACCTTTCCAAGCTGCCTTCCAAAACTGGGGTGCAGGGGGGCCTGCCCCTTGGAAATGCAGCTGTTTCATTCCCTGAGCTCTTTAATATTCCCCGCAGCCGCCTCTGAAGCAGGTTATTGTCTAACGTGTCAGGTAGAAATCCTTTCCTTTCCCCCTCTCTTTCCGCCGGCAGTTCAGCAATCTGTAGATAAAGTTCATATAATGCAGAAGCAGCCGCAGGGAGGGAGGCTGTCGTAAGCCATTACCATTGACTTTGCCAACATGATAATATTGTCCTTCATCAGCAAAAGGATTAGGAGCACGACGGACCGTGCGGTGCTGTGGATTAATGCCTTCACTTTTCAAGGTCAAACACGAAGTTTAGTGGGCTGGGGCTGAGAGTTCATTGGGCTCCTTATCTGGGCGCACAAAGCCAGAGCACCCACTCTGGCAGCAAGGAGGGGACAGAATTTGCAGAGATCTTTGACCCCTTCAGCTGTGCAAGTCACAGAACTCCTGTGTGTCCCCTCTTGCAGCTCCTCCCGGCTTTCAGAGCGGGTGGGAGCACTGGGTGGCACAGGGGGACAAGCACAAGGGGCTGGGAAATGGGAAGCATATTTCTGAAAAGGAAAGGAAAATATCCGGACAAACAAAAAGTTGCCTCTTATGGTTTCAGTTAGCTCACTGAAACTGAGAAAAACTCTTTAGGGGTTATTTGTGGTTATGTTTTCCAGTTTGTCTAAAAAAATATCTTGGTTTTCAAAACACAAACATGTGAAGTGGCAGGAAGTTTTCACTTTCTAATTGTTTGTTTAACAGCAAAACTGCGGCTGCAATGAAAACATTTACTCCAACTACTTCTGTTTGGTTGAAAAAGACAAAGTGCTTTCAAAAGGGAGACGTAAAGTAGGAAGGGTGAAAACAAGGCATGCAAGCAAGTAAATGAAGCTAAAAAAACAAAATAGCTCTAGGCACCAAGTTACTGTTGCAAGAACGTCCCATTGCTTGTAGCCACATGGCCTAATCCTGTTCCGTCCTGTGTTCTGAAAACTTAGCTGTACACAGAAAGTCTGATCCATCGGCACAGGGACTTGAGCAGTAGGGACTGGCATCCGATAGAAAAGCTTGAACGAGCTATTAAAAAAAGTTTTGTGACGTTTATGAGGTTAACAGAGACTTTGATGACTGCACACAGACTGTTCACATTGGGGTTTTCATGTCAGGTTGATAGTGGGTACGGTTCTTCTCCTAAAGCGTTAAAGGAAAATAATTTAACCTGATATATTAACCAGTAATTCTATTTTACCATCATTGCACTGAAGGATAAATGGAGCCTTGTTCCCCTTCCTGGAGGACAGAATTTAGACAGACACAAATAAACACATCTCTCCCTTACCCTCCATAATGTCATTATGGGATAGAAGTAAAGACGAAATAAAGGACAAATGAACACTTAAAAATGGAACCTGTCAACGTTGTACGTGTTGCTAATGAAGTGCGTCTCCCATCCTCTGCCATTCCCCTTGAAGAGCTGACCAAAATGGAGGGCTGGAGCTGTGAGGATGCTAACCTTAAAATACAGTAACATCTAGAAACTTTGACTTCTGTTTAAAGTTGTCTAAAGGATTTTTTGCAGATATAAGGCTGCCTTTTTCCCTAAATCTGCCCCAAATCTCACCCTAAACCTTTTCCAATCTTTTTTTTTTTTTTTCTCCTCACCATAAAGACCATCGTATTTTGTTAGATGGATTCCAGGACTTTTTCCTGACTGAGGGGGAAAGAAAGAACATAAGCTAGATTTATTGGCTGTCGGGTGGGATTTACATTCAAATTGCTCGTTCCACCTGTGGTACCCACACAATTCCCACTGCAGGCGTGTTGAGATACTGCACAGCCTTTAAGGCGTTCTGGTACAACACCCACGTGTGATGGGTGAGCACTGCAAACCTTTTCCCTGCAACGTGAGACCTCAAGCATACCGTGTGGTTTTCTTCCAAATCACCCCAGCAACTTCTACAGCCAAAGGACCATTTTTACACGCAGCTCTCAGGCTCACATTTCAATTAAACTGACCTTGACTCATTAAGGACTCTTTTCTTCTCTCTCCCCCTACCCACAGGCATGCAAACACCCTCAGAGGAACTCAAGCAGAGCTTAAGGGCCAGGAGCACCCCAGGTAAGTCCAAAGGGACCTTGAGGCTGGCCGACTCCGTGGCCACCTCCTGCCTATGCCTGCCTGCATCCCTTCATCTCCCTCAAAGCAATTCTCTATGTAAACTGCAGCAAAGAGGAAGGGCAGCGACAATTCACGTCTCTGTCTTCTTCATGGGGAAAGGGTAGATGTAGATTTAGTGCCTTCCTCAGACTGAGCTATGTCTTCTGCCTCTGCTGAGGATGCCCAAACACACATGCTTTTTCAAGGAAAGTGCTGGGGAAGAGAGGGATGGTCGCTCAGTCTTCTGGTTCGAGCGAGGTGAGCGTACAGTGAAAAAGTCAGGATACTTAGAGGAGGAAGAAGGAAAAGTTTCTGCGTTGGGAAAGTGTGGCTCCCTAGCTTAGCTGTTGGAGCGCTCACAAGAAAAAGTTCAGACTCTGTTTCTAAATGGGATAACAAGTATTTCACAAAATAGCCATGGCAGAAACCAAAGCAACAATCCCTAGAGTAGGAATTACAGCCCAGGACCTCTCCTCTCCCAGCACCAACTCGCAGACCATCCTTCACCTCACTACCTACAGGCAGTTGTGCTCCCATCCAGAAAGGACAAAGAGTACCCTGCAGCTGGGTCTGCCTGCACCCTAAGGCACTCACTAGCACAGAAAGCCTTTCCAGCCTCTGTACGTTTACATGAACAAAAGTTCCTCTCTGTACATTTGTGCAAATAAAAAAATATTTGCACGGACATGGTTGGATTGAATCCTGAGTTGGAATTGGCAGCCGTTTGTGAATACTTTATTTACACTGCTCAGCTGAGTGTAACCATGACTCACTGAGCACTGCAACACATCTTAGCAACACCAGCAAACACTGAGAATTTACATCTTCTTTTGACTCTTGACTTACACTTGGAAAGACTGTTATTTTTACAGAATGACTTATATATGGCTGATGTATCTAACAGCAGTAGTAATAATAACGATGACGGTGATGATGATGTCTTCATTTTATATAACTCTATCCATCCAAATATTCCCATGCACTTAACAGATCTTTTTCTAGATAGGAATCACTTCCACTACTACATAGATAACTATTAGAGATATGAAAGATAAGTGTACAGATAAAGGAAAGGCACAATTTTCAGGCAGAAACATAGTATTTTTCAATAATGACACCTGGTTAGGCCGTTTTTCCTGGGGCGGGGGAAAAACAACTGAAATAGCTTTCTGTAGATCTCCACTTTCCCTCTCCTCCAGGGGGACAACCCATTTACTCTCTGTTTTACAGAAATGGAAATGCGTACGCTATGTTCCTTACTAAAGTCCATCAGAAGCTCTTCTGAACATAACTTTGAATATTATATTGCCTGGGGAGCATTGCTTTTTGAATCTCCAATATCTTTGAGAACACCTGCTACTCCAGTGAGACATTAGGCCTTTGCAGAAATAGGCGATCCTTCCTTAGTGCTCTTTGTTGAGAAACTTTAAAAAAACCAAACAATCAAGTCCTTTCATAAATCATTAATAAATCAATCAATAAATGTTGATTGCTCTGACAGCCCTTCAAAGGCGGCCCACTGGGAGGAGATCCAATGATGCGAAGCTCCGTGACTGTAGGAGATCCCAGCTTTCTGGCGTCCACCTCCCTGCCTTCTGACTCTAGGAGCAGCTCCAATGATCTCCTGAAACAAGACTGGATTTTGAAGCGTTGTGCAGAGTTTGATCTTAAAGTAGGGATGTGCTGCTGGGGTAGTATCAGTCACATTCTCCTCAGGGACAGAAAACAGCTCCAGACCCAAAGAGGACACGTGCAAGAAAGACTGGGTGAAATCTGGTTCACATTTTCTGTGTTATCATTCCTTGAAGGACCTTGAATGCTCAAGTCTCCAAAAGATACTCTGCATCTTAGGATGGCCTGTACCACATCACTGATGAAAATCATCCAGGAGTTTCCCCGTCCTTCCTGCTAGCATGAGCAAAATGTGCGAACTCACGCCGAGTCCCCAAGCACCTTAGCAGGATTTCCAGTGGCCACATCCAGGAGACAGTACAAGGTCCCAGAAGAAAGAAATCACGATTAATAGAAGACCAGCAATGTCTCTATTTAACAGTGTTGAGCCATGGCATCAGATCAAATATGTGGGATCCAGAGACTCCACACATGACTGAGGGAGATGCATTTGGGTTTGGAGAAGAAAACATCTGCATTGCATCTGCCAGAAGACATCTGTCCACCCCTCAGCAGAAGCTGCAGTGGGATATCTTGTTCCAGATGACCAGCCCTGCCAGTTCTTGACATTTTCTCCCACGTACCTGCACTACCCGGAGCGTTAGAAAGAGCTGCTCTGCTCCCCAGCCAGAGAAGAGCAGCAGTAGCAGGGCTGTGAGAGCAACAACAGCCTCAAAAAAATAATGGACCCATTTCTTTTTGTGGAAATTTGCAGAATGACTAAGAAGAATAGCAGCTATCAGCTGGTAAGTGCAAGCAGGTGGACTAATGACTTGTCCTAGCAAAATTCCAACATTTTTTTATTTATGGACCAAATGCAGCGCTGGCATTTGCTTCTACTCAAGGGTCAGACCTCCTTTCTCGTGTCCAGCATTCAAACCACCACCACAAGCTGTGTTTTCAGGTAAACTGAAAAGTGACCTCAGTTACTGCTGTGTGGCAGGAACATATTTCTGGTTGCTGCAGCTGCCTGGTGTGGTTTCTTGCCTAACATATTTGTTAGAGATTAACTGCTACTTATAAGACTGCTTGGGACCAGTCTGGCTTCTCCGTTACATCATTAGAAAGGCACGAATAGCCCAACCGGGGGTTCGTCCCCTATTTTGGAAAGGCAGAGTGCTGATGTTCAGATTTCTGCTACTACCTCCACCTGAAGGGAACAACTTCGTTAGTGCTTTCTTCCAGGAGGAGTGATTAAGATGCAGGGAGAGAAACATTTGCAGAATATATATTTTCTATGGTTGCACTCTCCCTTGCTGAATTTCTTCTGAGCCGTATCAAGGGGAGGAGGTATTAGTTTTGCTCCCTGGGGGGCTGCCAGCTGCCAGCCCCCTCAGCAGAGCGGGAAGCAGAGCCTTGCGGTTGCAGCATCTCTACCAGAGCCTGAGGACTGCCCCTCCTCTCAAGCTCAACCCTGTCAGGCTGCGAGCAAATATCATAGAATTATAGAATATCCCCCACTCAGATTGCAAATGCTGAGCAGACATCCAGCTGCTACTGCCAAATTCCAGCATGAATGATGCCCACCTTATCCCATCGATGCTGCCTGAGCCTGCCCGCTTTTTTTACTTTGTTTTTTTTTTAAACAGAGCGTGTGAAAATATACATTATATGGCAAGGTATAATACACAGGGGAAGACACTGGAGCATAATGTAAAGAAATGTTCCTGTATTGATTTGAATTCTCTGAGTCACACGGTGGTTCCTATAAATTCATGTGACCAAGAGAATCTGTATTTCAAAACACATATTAGAAAAAATATAATTGAAGTGGAGAGGCCAAGATAAATTTGTGTTATCAGGTGTAGTTACCAAAGCAGTAAATCATTGTCACAGCATAAGCTCTTATCCATATTTCCATATTAACACCAAACTTGTACTCTGTACCGGCGCTGCTGCACATAAAAGGTATCAGCACGTCCTGATGCTGTCTGTTGTGGCCGGCGTCTGCCATCAGGTATGAAGCCCTGTGCTCTTTGTCCCACTGGTACCAACACCGGGAGTTACCCCTGCACCAGTGCTGCTCTGGGGCTGAACGCCCCAAGCTGTTCTTATCCCAAGGGACGCTTACAGCTTGTTCATGGGAAAAATCTCCCACTCAGAATCAGAGCGAAACATCGTTGGGACGCATGGGGAAACTTGTGACCTTGGCGCGGCTGTCTCAACCTCCTGGGGGAATGAGCAAAATAGCAGTACGTCTTTTGCTCTCCGCTCGAGTCGCCAAGCAATCCCAAAGGCTAGGCACGTCACATAAAAGCTAAGACTGTGTGATGGCTCGACTCTAGTGGGAAAAGCCAAAGGTGCTCCCCTGACATCCTTAACAGCCTACCTGCCCCTGGAAATGTGCTTCGGGTGCTTCTGAGTCCTTCAAGTCTCCGTCCTCAGAAATACCTACTCCTCCCCAGTAATCTCTGTCGCTTCATGGCTTTTCCATGGTGCCTTCCAGAGGATCCTACAAGTTAGCAATCCCCCAGCCACGTGGCATGCCCCATCCTGAAGCACTTCTGTATTGCTCAGGGAGGCTTGCAGGACCACCCCAGGCTCCTGATGTAACCAGGGTATGTCATGACTGCCCCCTTTGCATCCCCTACCCAAATGAAGACCGAATTGAGGTCTCCAGAACTGAGAACACTCTGGTTTGGTCTGACTATGTGCGTATATGTTATAAATAATGATAAATCGAGTCAACATTTGGTTCTACTTGAGATAATGCTTTAGCCATGAGTGAGCATCTTTACAGGCAAGAAATAAACCTTGTAGAAGACACCCTAATAAACACTCTCATTTTAGAAGACTTAAAAGACTCGCAAGAAAAGCTGGTTTAGTTACCAGCCTGACTGATGCTCATTAGTAAAGTGAAGCTGAGATAAGTGTTCCCTAAAATAAGCTGTCAATGAGAAATGTACTGATGGAGCTTGGTCGGTGTTGCCACTTTTGTCTCTTGTTTGCTTGCTCTTTTCGGGAGAAGGTAAGAACACTGAGGGTCCCAACAAAGTGAACACTGTAAAAGCAAGAAGTAATTTTGGGGCAAACTGTCAACTCTTCATTCAAAACCCCAACTCTTTTTGCTGAAATGAAATGGTTTTCTGGTAAAACCTGTTGGTTTGTGACAATGATTTATTTTTTGTGTGTGCTACTGGGTCAGCACTTTCCTTGCATAACGTACAAGCAAATTACCGCTCTCTGACTGCATTAAGATTGCCTTTGGAGGAAAGGGCTGCAGTTACAGGGACCATGCTTCCCATGCACGGCCCGTCCCTGCTGAACAGCGGAGAGGAATAGTCAAGAAGGCAGCATAAAAATCATCATAAAAAAATGACAATGGCTTTTCCTAGCCCCGTGCGTTGAAAACGCAACTACCCAGCCATCATTCTGTTGCTGGCTGCGTATCCCAGTAAATCTGAAGTGCTAATCTATTCCTAAAGCAGCCACGGCCTGAGCTGAGACAACTCCTATGATTAGTTTTATTCTGCCTAAACCCAAAAGAAATTGCAGCGGGGTGATCCCGCTGGATGAGTTCCTTCTATTACCTTCAGTCACCTCCATAAATTACATGTCTGCTCCAAGCTCGTCATTCAGGCTCCCCGTGAAGAAGGGGCCAGAGAAAAGCACCCCCAGATGACAATCTCCCACCTGCTCGGGCACGTGGGCTGAGGCCGGTCTCCAGCCAGGCACTATGCAGGCACCGGTTCATCAGCATGGCAGAACGGTACGTGAGGTCTTTAATCACCGATATGAGCAGGAGAGTTTGAGTCTGGCATGATTTGAATGTGATTTTTAGTACCGAGAATGGACTATTCATCTGGGGTGGCGGAGGGAGTCCTCTGGAGAAACCACAACTCCCTTTCAAGCAAAAACCACTGTGGCAGGGGACAGGATACATTGAGAATGTCTCTTTTTACTTTCCGGCGGACAACAGAAAACCATCATGACTTGCTGAAACTTCTCCCATCAGAACAAACACATGCTAGGGGCTTATTTATTTTTGATGGGCTGGACGTAGTCCAGAAGCTCCATCTGTTTACCTACACCTCCCCATGCTGGATCCAATCCACTCGTTGCCCCCTTCCCTTCCCTTGGACTCTCTTAAAATTTATTCCCCTATTTCCCGCCTGAGTAAAAAAAGCAAAAGAGAAACTTGCTGATTGATTTCAGTCTGTGAAAGTCCCTGTCATCTTGTTTGATGACTTCATTGCAAAAATGAAATAGGCAAGGGAGAAGCAATGTTTTCAAAACAATTTGGAGCAAGAGGAGGAAGGTAGTAGGAGGGGAGCCATGGGAAGTTGATGGCCTTTATTCTTCAATTCCCATGTTGCGTCTGGCTTGCTGCAGGCTATGGAGAGAAAGCAAAATTGTTATGATTCTTATTAGCTTTTATTTTATAAAGCCTGGACTACACTCTGTAGGGGTTTCAAACTGGAGCTGCAAATCATACGTGCGCCTGCCTGCCTGGCCACCTTATCTTTACATTAATGTACTACCTGTCTGCAGGGACGAAAACTTCTGTCTTTTTGCCAGTCACAAGCAAGGTGGCTAGTTAGGCGACAGAATCTGTCTCGCTGCAACACCGTCCTTTATTTCTATGTTACAGAAATACATCTGACACGCATCAGGAACGACTGTTGTACGTCACTCACCAACCGCCAAGAACAAAGAGAGCGGTCCCAGCTCGGTTCCCTGCAATAACAACTGAGCTCAGATAAAATACAGCGTGAGAATGACAGCTGTAAAGGAGCCCACGCGTAACTGCTGCTCTTGTCGCTGCCGCTCCCGCATCCTGTGGCCAAGGCACGTCGACAGGTCCTCCAGCCCTTTCCCACCCCAACGGTGAGCTTCTCGAGGTGCCAACAGCACCCTCCAAAAATCCTCCTGGTTCTGCTGGGTGTTTATGTACAGCAGTTTTTCTTTCCTCCCAGGCGAGGTTTAAGAAAAGCAGGGTGTAAACAAAAGGCTCACCTATAGCACCTGGAAGACGGCATTGTTTGCACTGGCAATGTCTGTTAAGCATTTGACTTTATAGCTGCTCCACGCACCAGCACCTGAGCTTCAATTCTCTGAACGTGTTCTCACAACTAAGTTATTTGGTGGATGAATAATAATAAAACTAACAGACTACATTATTTATTACTTGTGTTACAGCATGCTGGGAGGCAGCAAATAACAGAGCACCACAGTGTAAGGAGCTGTGTACTCCTAAGAGAAACACCAACGGATCTGTAGCTTAACTAGTCCAGACAGACATGGGGTAGGAGAGGGAACAAAGGCCAAAAAAAGAGACATCTTTTGTTCAGTACTAATCTCCAAGCTGGCAGCAATGGTTTTCTCAGGGCAAGTGAATGGGACAAAGGAATACAGGCCAGATTTGCAGTCAGTTGAGATGCCTAGCTGAGGCGTAGGCAATAGCTTATTCTCTCTCAGAAGAGCTGTCCCCAGGAGTATGGCTTTTGTAATGCAACGGATACTACACCGAGTAAAGGACACAGCCTTAGAAAAGCACTTGGACTCGCGTTTTACCTCTCTGCCATTGGTGGGATCCTGCAATGATTACTGCTTCTGAAAATCTCCTCTTCCTCCTCTCCAGGTCGTTCCAGAGAACTGGCACAGAGCCCAAACGCCTGCACTGCACTTGCACACAAATAGGAAAATAGTCCTTATCCTAACCAAAACAGCGAGGAGCTCAACAGGATCCGTCAATATTACAATGCTCCGCTTCCTTCTTAGAAAAGAAAAAAACTCTCAGAAAGACTCATTTCTTAATAATCATTATCGTGCAGAAGATTTAAGGAAGATGACACTAATTGCTAGCACAAGAATAATACTCATTTCTCCTACTGCATTTGTCCCAGCAACTTTCAATATGCTCCCAGACGCATTCCTGGCTAGTGTCTCCACTTGCTCTCGTGTTTATTTGGGGAGGATGCTGGCAAAGGAAGCAAATTTTTTTTTAGAGCAGAATTCTTGGATTCTGATGATAAACAAGGTATCAAGAAAACAGCACGGCTTAGGCACCTTGTACGAATGATAAAAGGGTAGAATTTCTTTTGGCAAAGGAAATGCAGCAAGATTTCTCATAACAATGCCCATTCTGTTGGCTCATGAGAACAGCTCACAGGAACCGGACAAAAAGGAGATGTTTCAGGGATTGTAAGAGAAAGTAAAGCCCAGAGAATCAATAGCACCACATTTCTATGCAATAGCACTATAAGAGGCATCGATCCGCACGCTGGGGTTTATGAATGGTAGAGAAGGCCACTTCTGCACAGCGGACTGTGCCCAGCTGGGTGGAGGAGAGGGAATACGCACCGTGCCTCCGTGGATGGCTGCACCTTCATGGAAAGTAAGATGGAGATCAGATCTTTTGCAAAGGGGTCTGATTTGCATGGGAGTACTGAAGTTAGGCAGCCAGATGAGGTTGGGTTAGAGGAAAGCCTGTGGGATCCACGGGTTAGGAAGGCATGTCCCAAGACAGGATTAGGACCAGGAAGCAATCAGGACTGGCTGCAAATGATATGCCGTCACCCATGGGAGGTAAAGGCTGTTTGGCCTCCAAATCCCAGGTTTTAGCTGCCAGTTTAGGAAGGAGAGCACATTTCAGGCAGTTTCTGGTTTTCCTTGGAGTCACAGGCCTGAGCGTCCTGGCTGTTATCTCAAAGTGCCAGGCACATAATTCCCTCTACCAGGAACATCGGTCCCAACACCAGCACTGCGATTCACACCCAGCACCAGGCAGTGAACCCAGGGTGCGGTGAGCTGGAGCATCACGAGTGCGTGCCCGAGTCCTTTTTGCCAGCCTGGCTGCTTGACAAAAGCTAACCAGTCTAAACCAGTGGTTTTACAAAGGCAGCACTAGCGAGATAAGAGGTCTGGTTACAACGTACTCATGGCAGATACTCAGATACAGGAAAATGCATCATTAACCAAGTATGAAACACCAACACCAGACTCTGCTCTTTCAGAGTATTATCTGCTGCTGTCGCAACGGGACTAGTACTCCCATCTCTCTGCAGAACTTGCCTAGCTTATTGCTGCTCTGTCTATCAAGCATCAACAAAACAACAAAAATCACTCCGTTGTAATCCCCCAACTCCATTTTTGCTCATACATGCAGGGAGCACAAAATCAGATTTCAGTAGATTGATGCTAATGCTTCAGTTTCAGCAGTTTTGAGAGGTTCAAAGCTGCTTCATATTTAGCTCAGACAATTCCTCTTTCTGCTCAGAACTCCCAGCTCGGAGTGTGAGCTGACAACACTGAGTCTCCTCTTCTTTACTAATATCCTGGTCAAAACTAGGACAACTAATTAAATAATTACTAAACCTCCAGATTCCTTCAACGAAGCACCCGTAAGTCCCCTGCGATTAGCAGGAGGCTGTTGTGTTGGCTCCACCACGGTTAGTAACTTTGGAAATAATGCACACAAATACCTAGTACAGACAGCTGCAGCGAGGATTTTGCAAATCATTTCTTTCCAGAGTGAGAAATCCTGTTCCTTTTTCATTAACTGGCCCTGTGTACGGCTGTTCAGCTCTGCATCAGCAAGCAGGCACCCGTTCCCGTTGCTAGCAGTAGTACCTGTGTGCCCAAGCCTTGCTGTTTGAAAAAGGCCACAGGCGGGTGTTTACAAGTACAGTACTACACACTCATAACAGGAGAACAGATTGAAAGTCCTTGGAGGATTGCACAGGATAAAAACGTACAGGATAGAAAGTGGCCCAGAAGATGGGTAGACAAAAAGGACGGGTGAATTCCCGATGGCGTTGCAGTCAGTGAGAGCGCTGCCCAGCCCAGAACGTGTGGTCTAGTAGTGAGGGTCCACGAGGTCACCTTCGCTTTGATTTTATGCCCAGCCACATCACTGTAATGTCCTCGGGGCCTTAGCAGGTATGGCCCTAGGAACGTGCTGGAGTTTTTTTAATCCACGGAATAGGATTTAAGCAGATACATGCACCAAGGTAAAGTTAAGATCTAGCAAACCTTCATATGAAAGAAGTCCCCAGCGAAAGGCCAATTTACTTTTATTTCAAAAAGCTTATGGGTAATAATGGAAGTCAGATGGGGAGTTACTTACTTGGACAATATCTTCCTACAGCACATTGGAACAACGTGGACAGCTGAAACTGTGTTGAAGCGACATATTTATTTGCCATAATTTAATGTCAGCTTCAAAGAGATCAGATTTTTCATGGCACTTCATATTCTGGCAGGAGAGCGGGACCGATGAGGTCTGATGCAAAGGCAATGAAAAATGTGAGAGATCTCCATAAAGCGAAGCAGTCAGCTTTAAGGTTCAGCTGGATGAACTCCTGCCGAGGATTTATGTTGTGGAATGCAGAGCTACGGCTGCTTCCGAAGTCATTACTGAAGTCACACAGAAAAAGGGGAATGGACTTCAGCTCGCACGAGGGCAGGGCGAGATTCGAAACAGGTTCATCCTTCACGGCTTGCTCTGGCCTGCTCCATCTGGACACATCCATATGCAAAAGACATTTAGAATAAGTGCCATTGCCTTTCAGCGAGACTTTGCTTTCTTATTACTTAAACGCTTTAGAGAAATCCCTCTCCTGGCTATCAGACCCCAAAAGCTACAGAATACAAAAGAGGGAGAAAAGGGCTTTCTTCGGCCCGAAAGTCAGCAGGTGAGGTCCTAGCCTTAAACCACCCACATATACCTTTGCAGGTATAAAAAAGTTACAGCCGTGCAAAGGGAACTGCCCACATGCGGTTTGTGGAGGAAACATTGTCATCCCTTCATTTCATCACTTTCAAACCAGCAACTTGTGGAGAAGGAGAAAAAAAAACCCCAACCCTATTTTTATCAGAAAAATGCATGTTCACAACATTACGTAATCCACACCATTGTGTGGAACTGCTTTTTATTGGTAGGCTGCAAAACACCGCTGTGTGAGGAAAGCTAAAGCTAATGAGCTCACCCTTCCCATTTTCAACCAAACAGATACATATCCACGCATTGGAATGAGGTGATAAATCGGGCAAAACCAGTTTGGGGTTAATAAATAAGTTCTATCAGAATAACACACTTTATTGATCTGCAGGTCTGTAAATAATGATGGAAAGGTATCCTGAAAGCCCTTATTACATAGCCACTAATTTCTACAAACGTCTCAGAATGCTTACGTTCCCCAATCAAAAAAAGGTAGCATGTCCTTGCTCGGGAAATTGGTCATTAAATGTTACCTGTAACAAGTCCACACCGAGCCTCCAATGAACAAAACGCCATGCACAGAGACAGAGCGGAAGCACAAAGTTCTTTTTTTGGTGAAACAAAGCTAGCATCCTGCCCCAGCAGCTCCTTGTCTGGGGCTCACGTGTGGCATAAGGGACAAATCTGTGTCACGGAGGCAATAACCCTCTCCTGCGGCTTCGGCAGGGTGGAAAGACGGTGCTTTGGTTTGCTGGGTTGAGGTTCACCCTCAGATCCCGAGCAGGGGGCTTCTCCCACCCCCGTGCAGGAGCGGCATGGGGGGGTTCGGCCTCTGGTTGCACCAAATGCAAGAAGGGGCACGGAGGGGCTCTGGGGCATGATCATGGCCACAAGAGGGAAGGTGCTGGGCTACCAGACAGCCCAGAGATGCCTCTAGTTCAAGCCAAAACCTACCCAGCTAGATGCTTTTTCAGCAGAGATTGCCAGTTCACCAAAATTTCAATTTTCCAGCCAGACAATATTGATATGCAATGACATTTCACAAGGGGCTGAGCGAGATGGGAATTTGCCAGAAATAGGCAGCTTTTACTTCTGCTTAAAACTTTCTTTAAATCTCACATTCAATTATCAACCACGTAATGTATTTTTAGAAGCTCACATTAGAAGAGCGCTGTCACTTTTCTTCCAGCCTGACTTTAAAGTCATTTTTATGGGAAGATTTGGAATAGTCTGTGCCTGTTCCTGTCCCAAAACTGGGAAATAGGAGCAAGCATAGGTTTGACAGGTATCTAAAGATCAAAAAAAAAAGAAAAAAACAAACTTTCCAGGCTGAGCTTGGTTCAAGGGATTTCAAACTGATGCAGAGAGGTTTGCACAGATGACGGAGAGGGAGAAAATAAGGCAGCAGAGGAAGACGATGTTGACAGCAACATTTTTAACAGGATATCAGTGTTCAGGATTCAGAGACTTTCCCCACCCCTGTTGCAGAGGTTTGGAAGAAGTCTGCCAGAAAGACGCAGCACTAATCTTGATTTCGGAGGGTCACGTCCTCCCAACGCCCGCTGCCTCCTCCCTCCAGCCCTCCCCTCCACGCGGGGGTCTCGCTCGGGGGGGGTTTACGTTGCAAGAACTGGATGGCACAAGCCCTTTGGGGGAAGCAGAGGAAGTTATTAAAGTCTCTTGTCTCCATCTCCCCTTCACAAGGCACCTTTTATTACACTGGAAATATAAGCCACTCCGGTTAATGCTCAGGATTAGATTGTAAAGAAAGAAAACAAAAGGGAAGCAGTTGCCCAGGTTAGGAACGTTTTGAGCTGCAGTTGTACTGCATCCCTGCTTCTTGCCAGGTGTTTTGTTGAGTTCAAGTAAAACATCAAAGTCCATTATCTTCCACGCTTTTTCTTTTCTTCTCCGCCTTGCCCTCCAGCTCCTCGATTCACCGCGCAGTACAAAATTAATTTGGTTTATTCCAGTACAGGCGATAGCCGCCTATCTTCCTGACTCCCTGTCTGTAAGGAAACAAATTTCCTCCTTAAGCACTTTCCACTTGACCTGCTCTTTTCTCCACTGAGAAAATTGAGGTCAGGGAGCTGCTGTTGCACAGTGGCAGCCATTTTCTGAGTGCCCTGGGTGCAACTGCGAGTGCCGCAGCCGACTCGGGCTCGGGGTCCCTGCATCACCGCCGGCAGCAGCTCCGGATCTCCTGGCTGGGGCTCGTGCCTGCTCCCTGCTCCCAGGAGACGTGGGCAGATTTAAGAAGGCAACAGCTGCATTTCCCACTTGGTCCAATTATTTCTCAAGTCTGTCCTATGCTGTTGGAGAGGTTATAGCTGGTGAGCCTGTTAAATAAAAATAGAGAGCTGTAGTAGAGAGCTAGAAGGTGTCAGGGCGTCGGCAGCAGAGTTATTGACTCCAGCCATCCCATTAACGTGCAGATGTTCGTGGACTACACCAAACTGGAAATGCAAGAAGAGGGGGACTTGTCTCTGTGTTTCTTTCCTCCTTTTGTATTTCTGCATAGAAAAGCTAGCACAGAGGCCCGAGCCCCCATGCACCCTACCTGCCTTGTGCTGGGCGTGCCTGGAGCCACAGGGATGGAATGGGTGGCCACTTCCAGCCTCATGGGCATGGCACGGGACAAGTCCTCAGCTTCCCTACTTGCTGGATCAGTGCTGCCAGGAATTTGGTACTGATCCACATCCCAGGGTTGTTCTTCAGATACTTTGTGCTGGGTGGGCCACGAGAAGCAGAATAGAACCCCCAGGTGCATCCCCAGCCCAGTGTCACCACAGGGGCTCTGACATGGGGACACGTGCTATGGCCAAGCCACCTCGGATGCCTGGATCCCCTCCACACTCCCACAAGGATCTCAAGACTCCCAGCACAACTGACACCACCCATCACACTCCCGAGATGCTGGAAGGAGGGAGCGTGGATGTTGCCAGGATGCCATTCTCACCTGCTCCCTGCCGCCCTTCGTCCTAGTGCTGCCCAACGGGACGAGGAAGGGAGGGAAAAGCCAATCCGTGCTCTCTCCAAAGACACAGCTCTGACAGGTGGCTTTCCACAGCTCACCGCACAGCCGACTGACAGCAACTCCCCCAGCTCCAGTCTCAAAACAGTTTGCTGCACCGGGGAGCAGCCCTGTGCAGTAAAGTGTCCCCTTGAGCTCTGGCGGGTTCCCTCTCTGAGGATTGCTTTTGGAAGACAGGGCAGGGATTTCTCCCTGTCAGAGCAGTCCTCCTCCTTCTTCACTCGCTGCTTCCAGGTCAGGACCAAGGTCGGGGTGGGGGGCGGAAACTGGAGGTCTAGGTCAGGTCTAAGGGCTGAGCGGGCAGGGGACTGCGGCTCCAGACCATGAGAAGGAAGGTGACCCACCAACGGGTGGGAGGGACGCACTGTGTGTGAAACTTGCTCTGCTTGCAGCTATTCCATTCCTGCGATGGGTAGGGATGAAGAGAAACCCAATTTCCATGCACAGACACAGAGGGACTCTTTGAGTCTTCAATCTCAGGGGCAAAAGTTTGGCTTTGGCAAGAAAAGGGTCCTAGTCTTGCATTTTCTTTACCCACCTCCACCAGATTCACCAGGTTTGTTCAATATCCCACAGGCACTGGTCCCTGGAGAGGCAGCTGGTCCTGGGAAACTGGGGCAGTCCAGAGTCCACCGTGATGGGCCTGACAGGCAGAGCCATAGGCTTATCTAGCAATCGTTGCTTCAGGAGCTTGTTAATCTGGATATGTAAATTCCTCCAGCACCGGCAGAGATGATGTATTAGAGGTACACAGCTGGCTCTAATGACTGCTGCTCTATTAGCTGCATCTTCCTTCAGCACTCCTAATACTCCTTGATTATGATTCATTTATTTCATGGCAGCGCTTGGAGAATCAAAACGAGACCAAAGCCCTGTTGGGAAGCACCGTGCAACCTCACTGCAGGGCAGGTTCACCCCGAGAGAGCTCCCTTTGGAAAAGGGCAAGACACAACCGCGGTCTAGGAATGGCCAATATGTCATGGGCACAGCACGACGCCAAACGCACGTAGCACGCTGAGACACCAAAAATGTGTGGTAGCATTACTGCGGCACTGGGGTGTTGGAACAAGGATGCTGCACACACACCTGGGAAGGGCTGTGCTGAACGAGGGAGTCCCAGTGCCAGCAGCCTCTGTCCTGGTGGGAAATCCTGCTGGGACACATCTCACATGTGGCTCTGATGGGCTGTGCAGATCAGGGAGTGGTATTGCAAGAGAGCACGCAGCTTTAACTCTTGACGGTATCACAGGGCTTATGTTTACTTAATCCCTTAACCTTACACCTTGTACCCCACAGCCAGCCCTGCCCAGGCACCACTTCTGGACGGATACGCAGAGGGAAAAACGTGGAGAACAGCAATTTCAGCATAAGAGAAAAATATGTATAACCAAGGACGCATCAGTTAGAAACAACCTGAAGGCAACAGACTTATTGCCCAGTCCTCAGATGACACTGATCCTTTTAGCTTACTCATATCCAAATAAACAGTTGTATTTCCAAGGTACCGGGTAAGAGTATTTTTCCCTCGTTCCCATATTTGGTTATTGATTTCCAGAGAAAAGTTCCTGCCTTGCTAGTACCTGGAGTAAGATGGGGTGAATAATTTACGAGAAATGATTTAAGTGACAAATTCAGCCTTTCTCTCTGCTCCTGGAATGTGCGTGAACTAATTGTGGTTTCTTTCTGCTGAAAATTATTCAACACACTGGCTGGTGATTTTGAGCAATTCTTTTTCTCTGTGTGAGCTGATTTTGAGAAGATATCTGATGTCAATACTGGATATTTACAACCAGATGATTGTGACTTGTTCGTATTGCCTTCTTTTCTCTCCTTCCACAGAAAAACAAATCCACCTAGAAGTTGCAAGCAGACAAGCATCTGAGAACGTACGCCAAATAGTTCCTGTCTTAACTATATAAAGAATTTGCTCAGGTCACCATACTAAAAGCCTCCCGAATCACACAAAAAGGCCATCATGCCAAAGGCTAATAAAGATCGCTAAGTAGCAATTATATTATAATTACCTATCATCTCATTTTCAAAAGCAGAAGCAGTTAAAAGCCAGCAAATGAAACGATACCAGGCTTCTTACACTTCCCATCTAATGAACAAACACATTGCCCATGGCAAGCTCAGAGGAACATAACTTTCATTATGATAAAAGAGTCTTAACCTTGACCAACACCCTGCTGTTTGCTTGTCTTCGTGTCAGTTGTTCCAAAACTCAAATATTTTGTTTTCCAGCGCTTTGATTAACACAAAATATTACAAAATAAAATATTTCTTATTCAGTAGATGCATGGAAGATTTTTTCATATTTTTTCAGATCTCTCCTTCTTACAAATTCAGAACAGAAAATGTCTGGCATAAATTCATGATTGCATTATTAATGTAGAAAGGCGAACATCTGAAGTTAATATATTCTGCTAATGGGTGCTATATAATACATTAAGTTAGGTTAAGCGTGGTATATAATAAAGATCTGTGGCATGAAATATTTTGAGATTACTGATTTAAGCATAATGGTTATTTTGGTCAACGGTTATAGATTTTTAATAGAATACCCATCTGAGAGCTGTCTGAAGGTATAGAAGATCTTGATATTTTGAAGCTGTGTTCTGTAGCAAAACGAAACAAGCTGTTGTAACATTAATCTTTTTTTCAAAACACGTTTCCTGGCTATTTCTAAAATCTTTGTCTTCAAGAAATCAAAATGTAATATGCTAGCACCTGGTCAAAGCGACAAGAATTTCTTGGTCTTCATATGATGCAAGCGAAATGGTAGTTCCGAAGGTAAGTGTAGTCTATGGGCTGATCTTCAGTATAGAGGGAAAAGCATCAACTGTGCTTCAAGACTTTTTTCCCCCTTTTCTCTCTAGATCAACAAAATTGTACATATTTTACAACAGAGAAAGAGCTACCTCCTAGTTTCAAAAGAGTTGAAGAAGCAGATATATTTCAAGGACCCGACAGGCAGCAGTATTGCCCTGAACACTTTGCGTTGCAGCTTCCATTTTACTTGTCACAAAAGCAGAAGCTATTAGCTTAGCTCAAACTAAATGAAAAAATTAATGGGATGCTTAGAGAAACCTACTCCTCAATGCTATATTCCTTGGTGATTTAGTAGAAAAAACAATTCACCCCTAAAACCCCACCATTCTAAGGCAGGGTTGAAATCCCTGGGGGCTTTCTGAACAATCGCAGTGTTCTCCTGAACACTGTGTTTTATTCTGTGCCAAATTTCCCAAGGTGAGTTTTGAAGTGTAGCGCCCAATAGCCCACAGCAGTATTGCAGAGCCAAGCAATTAGTGGAGGGAGGATGGATGTGCACAAAAAAGGATCCTCAGGTTCAGCTTTCACAGTTATTACTGACAAATGCAAGGTTCCCCTTCCTCTCCCATGCAGTAATATTGTTAGCGAGGAGTGAGAGGAGCTTAGGTTTAAGCACCGCCCTCTGCATCCTCCACCGACATAAACCGACACAGCCCCACTGAGGTTAACAGAGCCACAAAACTGCAACTCTCGGCAGAGATACCTCTGAAAAAAGATATCAAAGCATCAGGCTAAGTTTTGGAGGCCTTGTTAGCAAAGCGAAGCCGTGACTGTGGATTGCCCCAGTGTCGCAGGAACCATCCTCTGAGTGCCGCAGGGCGTCAGGTCCACCTTAGCAGGGTGGAGCACTAGAGAACATGTGAAAAGGGAGGAGTAATCCATCCCTCCAGATGACTGACATTGGTCTTTTCCAAATAACAGAGACTCATTCTTCAGTAAATCTGTTTCTGAAGTGTCTCCCCAAACCCCCCCCCGCCCCCCCATATGCCATGATCTTGCTGAGATAGAGAGAAGACAATACAACACATGAAGCTGAACAGTAATCCATTTTTCTGGACGCCACTCAGTAGGCTGAATAAACAGAGAGAGAGCTACCACAAGTAGTTAAGGACTTGTGTCTGTGAATAAAAATACATATGAGGTGCACTTACACAGCTCCCTGAACCGGGGATTTGGCTGTAAGGCCGGCTCTATCTCATCTAACTCAGGATGGGACTGGATGCATCTGGAAGTACAGGTCTCCCATCACCGACGACAGAAGTAACTCACACAATCAGTTTAAGACAGATGCCAAACTTCTAGTGAGATGAGCTGTGTTTAGCGAAATGAATGTTGCCCTTAGCATCTAACAAATTTCTGGTGATTTGAATACATTTTATGACCTATTTCACAAGCTTTACAGGTGGCTGAGTAACAACTGGCAATTCATATACAAGAGACTTCTTTATACTATTTCTAATTAAATTACCCTCAAACAAGCAAACGTATTGTATTCAGATCACATGTCCCTTCCAGGAGACGGCAGAATATGGAGCCAGAAGCCTGGATGCTGACCACTGAACCCAACTGCTGACCCTGGGCGTGAGTCCAACACAACATTTTCTCCAGCTAGTGCAAGTCTAGTCAATTCAAAAGCCCTCCTGATTTCTCACCATGTGCTTTCTGTGATCCCTGGACATCAGAAGTACGAAACTTCTGTCTGTAAAGGGCAAGATCTGCTTATTTCTCAAAGATGTTTGCAACAGCTGTGACCCTCCTCCGATTTAGGTTGGGTCTTGTAAGGCAGGGGTTGCAGCTACTGGGAAATGCCTCTGAGTCTGCTCGCTGACTTTCAATGTGGTATTTGCTGTGATAATCACTGGTGGAATTTGTAAGCATCTGGCTCAGTGAAGGAGAGTTCTCTCAATTGCAGGATGATCATGTGGCTAGCATCTTCTCAAGTAATATCACTTACTAGAGAAGGCTTGAGCTGGATCAGCTTGAGTTTTCATTTTGGATTTGCAATCTGCAAAGTAAACTGGACGTAGTTTGGTGTTGGATTTAGAGCTGATGGAGAAAATCTTCCTCAGCTGCTAGAAAGGACTCTCAAAAACAGTGAGAGTGAAAGGAAAAAAACTTCAGATCAAAAGCATGAACTCAAAGGAGGAAAGAAAAACTGCAATCCACAGCCAGCTCTTTAGGCCATGATATTCAAGAGCTCAGAAAGAGCTCAGGCCAACTCCACTGACCTCAGAAGTTCCAGAAGTGACCCTGGAGAATTTGGATCTCTTTTCTCTGAGATGCCCTTTGAAGGATGTGCTGTCTTGAAGCTAGTCCTGACAGTCCATGATTGCAGACAGAGCACTCCTTCACAGACGAGCTAATCTGTCACAGTGGGGACATGTTTACGAGTCGCTGACAGCCCACTCTGGGAGGTGATTGATACTGATTTGAATTGTTATGCAAATATACTTCTGCTAGTCTCTTTGCTACAAATTCTCCCAGGTTGTGATAGTGGCCATTTTCTCTGGGAATTTTTCTTTTTTTTTAATAAGGAACAGGTGAGCTGGCCTCTGTAGCCTCAAATGTTCTCAAATAGAGCAAATAATGTGACAAACCCTGAGGGTGGATGTTTATCAGTGCCAAGCAACAGAAACAACTCTTTTATGTTCTTTTTCCTTTCCTTGCACATTCCTTTGCAAGTATTTGTCACCCTCTGTTGATAGATACAATTTCCAAAGGTATCACTGCAACTTAAACGACCTAAGTCCCACCTTTAAAGTCAAATCTGGGTTTCTTACAACATGGTGTTGCTGCAAAGTGCAACAACAACAAAAAAGCATGGATTGAAGTCAATATGCATCCCTAAAGACTCACCATGGGGAA
>NW_009610462.1:87209-88778 GCF_000690535.1 Cariama cristata
GGAGAAGGGCAATTTCAAGAAAGAGAGAAACTGGGAATAGTTCATGCCTAGAGATTAGTGAGCAGGTTGTAGGGGCTCAGATTGTCCTTGTAACTCACAGAAGAATACTTGAACAGTACCAAAATGTTATGTTTTGGTGTCCTCGATAGCCACCTGACTGCACAAAGAAATGCAAAATAATTTTTTAAAATGTGGGAGACGTACCTGCCCCACTTTGTCACTTTTGCCTGCCCAGGATTGCTTTGGAGTACAGAAAATCACATTGATCTGGAATGAAGAGCTTTGTTCGTATTCAGGAGGAAATTTTTAATTTAAACCTAACTTTTGAGTCAGAATGGAAAACAAAACATTTAGATATCAATTATATCAATTAACAGACCAGGTTTGGTTTAAACCTACTTCCTAAATATTTAGCGCACTGGATTTTTTTTTTCTGTGTTTTTTTTTTGGTTTGGTTTTGTACCCTTTATGCAAACACTTATGCTCAAGCTATCAAGCTTTCCAGTGCCCTGCAGAGGTATGCCTGTGGTAAGGTGGCACAGTACAGAAGAACCAAGAGAAACCCCAACCCTAGCACTAGCTTGACCTGCTAATTTTATTAAACCAAAAGTGATTCTGAGCTGCAATTTTGAAGTTTTGCTGAACATGAGGAAAAACAGAGTCAGTATCCTTTTAGCTACGGCCAAGGAGAAACTGAAGCAAACAATGGAGCAGTTTGACTCCTCAGAGTAGGTATGACTTGCGACACCCAAAAGACTCTCTGAAGGACCCCAGAGGGCTTTCTGATGACTGTGGAATACGCTGCTGAGAAGACAACCGTTCTTAAACCTCATTATTCTTTGCTGACCCAACACTCTGCACCCTTAGCCAAAGGCCTTCCAAAAACATCACCCCTTCTCACTCTCTTTTGCCCTCAATTTGCAAAACCCCTCTCTTATTTGTAGTAATTTCTACTGGTCTTGACTAAACAAAAATAGCGTCAGCAGCAAATCTCACAGCTTCTGTTGCTGGGCTCAAAGAGGTCAACCGCTTGCAGAGGTGGTCAACCACTTCCTGCAATTATCAGGTCTCCTTGTGGTCTTTAGATGAGGGCTAACAGATAAAAGAATCACACCAGTGGGATTCCAGAAATGTGGCCTAGAGCTGTGCTTTGTCACCAAGAAAACACCTGTGAAAAGCAAGGTGGACCTTGGACTGTGATGCACGAAAGCAACCAACACTCCGTAACTCTCCCTACTCACCCTGAAGTCCCAGAGTGTCGATCTGCTGCTCCCCAGGGTTCGTTGCATTCACTGGCACATCAGCCACATCTCTCCCACTGAGCCCGCTGGTTTTCAATTGCTCTTCTCTTCAGCCTCCCAGTGACCTTCCCAGTGCTGCATCTTGAGCTGCCTGCAAACCCAACAGCAGGCCTTTACATTTGAGGTGCGGGAGCAGGGCATTAATGAGAACCACCAGGACCCACTATATCAGTCCTCTGCCTACAATTCCCATCGATCTGCTGCTACCTCCACTCTTTAATCAGACACCTTGTAAGGGTGGAAAAGTACATTTACAGCCACACTCTTT
>NW_009610462.1:88809-96166 GCF_000690535.1 Cariama cristata
AGACAATCAATGGTTATTAAGTGCATCTTTCAGGTGGGTAGACAAGGAAAGAGAGAGAGAGATTCACATTGCTCATCAACCCGAAGAAACTTCATTTTCTATTAGGTCTGATAAACAAGCTGGGAGAAAAAAAAGAAAAATCATCTACCCGCTTATACCTGACAGGCATAACCAAGGAGCTCCATCTGCATACGATACGCAGTGGTAGGTTCAGAAGTGCTTATACGTACATTGCTTCTACTAGGGAGAGGTACTGCTTCATTGCTGCTCTGCATCTCTTCCACCCACCGATACCTATGTGCTACGCTACTGCTTGCACGGGGGCACAGAGAGCATTGCCTTGCACAGAAATACCAAGGATGCAGGAGTGCTGAGAGCTTCCCAAAGGGCTTTTCATTTTCCCCTTTGTGGTAAAAAATGCCTGGGAGGCTGATTTGCTATTGAAGGCTCTGGAAAAGGTATTCCAGGTTGAATCCTGCCAAAAGCGAGGGCTGAGCCAAAAAAGCCCTTGGAAGGACTGAAGTCTCCCAGTAGGAATCAGCTGGCAACACTGGATGTTCAGAGCTTCTCATCCTGCCCAGGAGACAAGGGAGCTGATCAAGGGTTGGATGTTGGCTGGTTTCTCTCCGAGCCCATGGTCTGATCCTGGGAGTGGGCACCTAACAGAGAAGGGTCTCACTACTTCAGGGAACATCTGGAGCTCCTATGTGACCATCAAGTGGTTAAAAACCCCCCGGGCCAGCAAAGAAGGCAACACTGCCAGCTCCCTCCTCACTCTGGAGAAGGTGAGCAGGGATTTAAACCCAGGCAGTGTGCCCCAATGCTAGGCTGAGTCAAACCAGAAGGAAAGTTAGTAGGCAAGTACAATAACGAGATCAGAGACTATCAGTTTAAGGCTGTCACAAGATAAATCAAGGTGCTGAGTTCATGAGAAAACATTTTCCTTTCATGGTTGTATCAGGGCTCCCATAGAACAAGTGCAGTCAGACAACTTGGTTCCTGATCCACTGCACCCATCCACAGGAGCATGAAACGAATATGAGCGTCGTCTTAATAGGAAACTGCAAACGCTCCATTACACACTCAGTTATTCATATATTTCTACTGCCTTTTGACTCGTAGGCAAGCCTTCAGCTCTGAAAGAAAATTTCCAGAAATATCAACAATGTCCTTTAATCACTGCAGTAATAAATCATACTTCATAGCATAGGAAGTTCAGTCTGACCAAAAAATGAGATTTTATAATAACCAGTGAATCATTCACACCTTCTATTTCTGTGACATAGAGGAGAGTTACATTAGGATAACAGAAATTATAAAGAATTTCCAGGATTTGGTAGAGTAAGAGGAGATGCTCCCAATCACTGTTGTCAAAATAAAAAAATTGCAACAATAAAGGCACTTTGGTCACCATATTGCCTGAATGCAGATCCTCTGGCGGCAAACATGTCTCTTCTCCTAAAAACTCTGCCATAACAAGACAGGAGAAATAGACGGTTAATTCTGGGAGTGCTAAGTGGGGCAAAATAAAGGAGTTAGCAACCAGGATGACTATAAAATCCAGTCATTGGCCTGTCCGCATATATGGAGCGACCTGTGACCAGCAAATCCCATCCTTTGCCTCTCCCAACACTGTATTATATGGGTTAATTCCCAAATGCTGGTTTTGCAATCCAGTTATTGGTACAGAAAAAAGACACTAAACATTGTTAGAAAATTCATCATTTATACTAGTTTCAGTTAGCTGTAACGAAGATGCAAGACCTTTCAGTTCAATTCAATCAGACCCATTCACAAGCCACCTTATGATCCATTAGTTCAATCCCTCCAAATTTGATTGCAGTGTGTTTTGATTCAAATCAATTGTTTTCAGCTCTTCTCCATTGATTTCCATGGACTCACATTATTCTACCAAGACTTCGGTTAAACTTGGGGATTTGAACCAAGACAGCGTGTCACCGTGAGGACCACACAGGAGGCGCCTGCAGGCTGAGCCAGCTCCCCCCAGGACAGGGCAAGAGATGCATGTACCTTGATGGGTCCCACCAGATGAAGGAAAGATGACAACTTCAGCTTCAAGGTTTCTTTCAAACCATCTTCACTACCCCATATCTCTATGGCCATGGCTTCAGGGGCAGCTCAGAGAGCAGAATTACATGCAGGGACAGATGAAACCTTGTCCATAAAGAATTTGGGATCTAACCAGGTGTGACAAAGAGTGAAAGGGGGAAAGAGAGGCACACAGAGGAGTCTTCAGTTATTTATTTAGAGTCACAAAGTCTGTGGGAAGAATAACCGGAACTAAAGCAGAACTCTCCTCAGCCCTGGTCTACTGATACATCCGGAAATTAGCTAAAAGCTATAAAGAAAACAAGGAACATATCTAAGAGGAGGTCTGAACTGGGGACAGCCATGGCTGGGGAGGCAGAAGAAAACTAAAGGAAGCTCTAGAAGACAGGGAGTTTGTCTCCTGGTGTATTGGGTTGCGCTCCCAGCTGTGAGTGCATCTGAATGGACAAGCAGCACATGGACTGCTGGCTGATACAGGAGAAGGACCTCATCTCCCCAAAGGAGATGGGTTCATTCCTCTCCTGCTGACACTTTCCACAATCTAATCAACAGGGCATATCTCCTTCTGAAAACCTCCCCAGTTGGCCTAATTCATGCAGAACTGACATCTATCCTAGCAGGATGAGGCAGGGTGATTCTCCTTGAGCTTTGTCACAAAATCAGGTCAGCGAAACAAATCCAAAGAGAATCTTTTATATTCAGTGGAAAAGTTGCTGTCAAAAGCCCAGCACTGTGTTTTTACCAGGAACCAAGTCTGAAATGTAAGCACAGAGCTGTAGAAAGTTTGATGCAAAGCTCAGGTTGAGGCAAAAGAAAAATCAGCTCACCATCTTCTTCCGCAAAGCTGAAATGTTGACAACGAAGACATTTGGAATGCCAATGAGTTTTCTTAAGCTGAAGCCTGGAGTGTGGATGAAGATCCCCAAGCCAGCAAGTGGTACAGAGGCCAAGGTATGTCATTGTACCCTGCAGTTCCAGGAAAGCTATGTCCAGTTTACAGTCCAGTTACCACATTGGGATTTCCAGTCCCACCAGAACGTGTTGCTTTGAAGCCTCAGGTTTTACAACCATCTCAGAAACCAGGCTGCAAGCACTGCAGAATACGATCTGTTCTGCTCACGGGTACCTGGGCTTCTGAGAGATGACTCACTAGATATGATTGGGGGAAAAAGGACTAGGAGAGAGGAGGAAAACCTGACTAGCGTGTTGCTTAATGGAGTGAGAATGAATTGGACAGCACTCCCGCTAACGTGTCGGGATTATGCTTAGCAGCATGAATGACCTTGTTGAAGCTAAAAAATGAACACATTCACAGCTAGGCATGCAGGACCGCCTTGGATGCTCAATGCAAATCCTCAGTGCTACCGTTCTGCCACTGCCTCCAATGATATCGGTGCAATTCTCCCCTGCTCTCGTTTGATTTACAGCCCCAAAGCCGTGGAGGAACAGAGCCCTTTGCGGAGGGTATCGAGAATATTTGGGCAATTGCTTTTCCCTTCTCAATAGACAGCATGCTGTGTTCTAACTCTGTCCTTGTAAGAAAACATCAAACATAACAGTACAGAGTTACGGGACTGCATGTGCACTCAATTAAGCCTGGAAACATGTGGTAATGGGCCTGACTCCTAAATAGCTCATTTGCTTCAGCTTCAGGTTTGCCCATCAATCTCACAAGTGTTGATCAAAAACTGCAGTGAAGTAGCTATGTACAAAGTTATCCGACCAAAAAAAAAAAACAAACAACCTCAAAAAACCCAAACAAAAAAATCAATGTGGTTGCTTGGAACTCCTCACATGCAGACAGGTCATGGCCTGTGCAGTCCCACGACCGCACAGAGACACAAAGTTAAACTTAGTTATTTGTTTAGTATGCGATTACAACATGTAATTACCCCCACGTATTTAGATTTTTCATGTTGGTTTTTTTAAAAATGTCTCTTTTAATAATAAGAAAAGACAAATACATAAACCCGCTGAAATTCAAGGTTTACTCCTAGTCTTTGAGCACAAACTTTTGCTCAGCTCTGCATATTTTTAAATTCTTTCAGCCAAAGAGTCAGAAACTGTACTGTACGCTATCTGTACTAGCATTAGAAAGTATAAGCATGGAAGAAAGCTTACAAAGAATGGGAAAAGGGGAGGATCAGCATATAAATCACAATCATAGCAGATAGCAAAAAGGAAAGTGAATTACCAAAACCCAAGCTGAGTTAGTGCATGCTGCCTTGTTCACATTCACTCTCCTGACCTGTGCCCACCTACATTCCCAGCTGCTAAAAACCTTCCTGTCTCCATGCTGAAAATCTTCCAGACACGCAGGCGCAAGATGGTACCCATGTGAGTTGGTGAGGCCGTACGGAGTGCGATGATGACGCATCACTTGTACTGCCCTTGATGCAAGAAGGAGAGACCTACAAGCACCCGTATTACCATTACCAGGAGATATTCATGCAACTCCTGTGTCCTGGGGGAAGAAAAGCAACTTCATGTATAAATCAGTAACAGGGCTTAAGGCACAGGAGGGCAATAAAATTAGAAAGGGCGGGGGAAGATTGAGGTTGTTTGGTGGTTTTTTTTTGGCCTCTTTCTCCTTCCCTCCCCTGATCTCATGTTAACGATGGAAATTTCTCACCACGTTGCTCTATCACAGAGGGAGGGAAGGGCACCCTGCTGCAGTTTAGCATAAAATCCTCTTATCGGGAACAGGAGGCTGCTGCCTCTCTGTCCCTTGCCCAGAGGAGCTCACGCTTCCTCTGCTGTAGTGCATTCAAATGCCGAGACTTTTCAGGCAACAGTACAGCCTAAACAGGATTGATTTATGCCCCCTATACAGTGTTCTCCAATGCGTCTGTATGCTCTGAATGCATTTATATACATACTCCCTAACAAGTGCTCCAACGCACTACTTAGACCGGTGTTATTTAAAAACGACTTTTCAATGACCTATAACATGCCTACCTGTGCTTTTGTACAACATGCAGCCGATAACAGATTTGTCAGCGAAATTGCCTTGCTATCAAAATAATAAAACCCAACTTGCAAGGTGACATTTAGGTGGAATTCAATTCACTTCTTTGTGTTTTTCTTTCTTTTTGTTTTATGTATGATATCTTTTTCCCTTTGATTCTCATTCTAAGGTCAGCAGAGCGGAGGAAGTAAGTTGTTATTAAAAGGAAAAGCTTTATTTGATTTAGAGTAGACTCCGAGCTGTTAAGGAAGATTTCTGACAGGGTGACATAGGATCATTCATATCTTAAGGTGTAGTGCAAACATATATCTCTTAAAGGCACACAGTCAACACATTTCACTCCAGATCTTCCTCTGGCTCAAAGAGGAGTCAGATTTTGGCACATAATCTCTGAATTCCCAGCAGCTTTTTGTTGAGACTCACCCCTTCTTTGCTCACAACAACATAAAGCAACAGTTAGCAATTAATTATAGATGCACTCCAGTCCAGACATGAGCTCACACTGCTGGCTTGGCAAACAAAGTTAATTAATAAATAACGATGATGATGATGAATAAAGATGGGAATAAACAAACGGGTCTCTATAGTTGCCATGAAGTATTGATGCTTCAGGCTCTCAACAGACTACTTCTACTGACCTCCCCCCTCACTTCACAGGACTTCATCACTTTCTAACCACCCTGCAAACCCACTGGCACTTACAGGATTATATACAGGTGTCAGACAGAATCCAGACAGAAATTTCTCAGCCAGGACATGAGAAAAGACTGATTCAACAGTCAACAAACTCAAAACTCAACCATCAACTTGGATTAACAGTCTGTAAAAACTGGGCGACTGGGTCAACACCTGCCACGGTGATGATCGAGAAGCGTACCGAAACAAAGTGAAGACAGGGGTTTGAACCACTACCTACCGCATTCAGTCGGACTCTTTTGAGGCAATGCGGCCCAGCTCCTACCTCCAAGGAAACTTCTTTAGGAGAAATACCAGAGGATTTTGATACACCTTCATACCAAGCTTCTGGGCACCATCCACAGGCTGCATCCTCCACCCTGTATCTCCACTCCATTGATGAATCAACAACCACCTGCGACAGGGCATTTCAAACAATGGCAAGTTCCAGTTTTGGAGGAAGCCCTACCTGAAATGCTCCTGACTCACTCTGAGGACATTTCCACCCATCCGTCCTCTTGCACCCTGCTCACTCTCTTGTTGTGCCAACCCCAGTGAGCTCTGCTTGGGGAATGGGTGCTATTCCACCTCACCATTGCCATGTTTGCAGGACAGGTGAAAGAAGAGCAAGCAGGTCTCACACCGTGAAAGGCAAGGAGCAGGGAATGGGCAGAAGGCATGCCAAACTGAAGACACTGGAAAGAGGTCCTGAGATTCCCAGAGTGATTTATTTTAGACCATACAACGTTAACCACCAGTGAAGAAGAATCAGAGGCTGATGCTGTTTATTCCTTTCTACCCTGCCTCTGGCCCTCTGTCTCCAAATCCTTGTTATATTTGTCCTAACGGAAGTATCGATCTGAACAGAAATGATGGATGAGCGAAAACGCCAAGCTTAACTGAGTTTTTCTTTCCTTCAAAACAGGGCTTTCAGCAAGAACACCAATTAAGGGTTGTTTCTTTAGAAGGACAAAACCTACATTAATGCCTATTTCATTTTCCCCATTCATAAAGATAATCATAGAGGGAAAATATGTTTCCCCTCTAAAGATGAGACAACATTCAATGCATCCCTTGTGGAGACTATTGGTTTTACATTTGGCCGGAAATTTGGTATTTGGGGATGCAAGCCTCAGCTTGCAAAACCAATGGCGTATGAAAGACCAGGCTTTATGCTGAAAATCACAGGACTCAGGCAGTGGAAAACCACATGAAGAGAAGCTTGCAGCCGACTGAAATGACTGCAGTTTCCTCATTTTTAGTGTTTTTCACCATCACTACTGTTGTCAATCATTGTTAAGTACTAAACTGCATAAAATACAAACTCTTGGAAACAAACATCAGTGCTTATCAGCCTATGTCAAAAGTCAATTTTTCCTTTACAGCAATTTTGCCTGGAAATTACTTTTAGTGAGACGCACTCTGTAGCTCAGCCCCACGCTCCAGGCAGCGCACGGTTCTGCAGCACTGGAGCTGGGCCAAAGGCAGACACAAGATCGGGGCTTTCCTCCCTTTGCCCCACATGCTGCCTTATCCCCAAAGCCTGGCTTTGTCCTCTCTTGGGCCTGTGTCCCAGCTGACAAGGAGTTTATCTGCATATACAGCAGCTGCATCCACTACTATTTTTTGCCCTTTTTTTTTTTT
>NW_009610463.1:0-1661 GCF_000690535.1 Cariama cristata
CCCAAAGCGAGCACTCGGAGATCAGTGTGAGCACGATACGAATCCCTGCTGCTCTTGGGTCTGTGCGCACCAACCGCGGGGCAGTAATTAGGCGGGAAGCTGGATGTGGAATTGAAACTGTAATTATTTATGATGAACTGCTAGATGCTACTGTAGGGCAGCTTCTTCCTCCGCCGCTGCCTTTTTATTTTTGCCTTTTTTTTTTTTTTTTTACCCCCTTTGGATTAGTTGCTGCTTTGTTTTGTTTTCTCAAAAGTTCATATTTGGGGGGGGAGCCTTGCGGAAAGGGACATTTCCTCACCTCCCTGTTACACCCGGCAGGTTGGAAGCTGGGATGGAAAGTGGTTTCTTGATGTGAAAATTAGCGTGGGGCAGCTCTGCAAGGGGCTGGCCCCGAGGCCGCAGTGGAGGGCAGCTCGCACGGGTGCGATCAGCGCTGAATGGGACATTTTCCTTTTGTTTTTTGGAAATGGGGCAAAAATTACCCTTTCTGTAGAGTGTGTGCTGTAGACTTGGGCTTCCTGGGTTTGGTTTATGTTAAAGATACCTCCCTTTCTCAGGGACCATCACTTCGGAAATGGTGTTTCTGGTTGGACTGGGATTTGACACGCAACATTAGCATGCGTCCCTCGTGCTCATCGGCCGTGTTTTAGCAACGTAGCCTGAACAAGGGGCGAGATTTTCACACATGCTTAAGTAACGGAGTGAAAGCCAAGGCTCCCCTCTATGCTTTCACCCAAGGCATTTGGTACGTGTCAAAGACAGGACAGCCTTGCCTGCAGTAGCCGTTTTAGCTGTCCTGTGCATTAGTCACGTCTCCCCCTGCGTGGCTTCAGTGAAGACCCGCAGACACGTCCGTAGCGCATGAACTGGGGCACTGGAGCTTCTCTGTTTGTCTGCTCAAGTTCCCTATTGATCTGACAGCTCCTTTCCAGACCTGCCCAGCAGCAAACATATGCCAGTCTCTCTGATAGTTCATGTTCACTTATTAATATAAAGATTCAACTTCACGTTCGCTGGAGTAAACCTTGCATGATGCCTCTGACAGTAATTCAGTTGTAGCCTCAATCAGATGCTGGATCTCCAGGCCATGGCTATCCTGCTAGCCTTTTCCAATTTTTCACTACACCAGTCATGAATAAATCACCAAAACACATCAGATTGCTGAAAATGGAAATAGCAGAGATAGGCACCAGTTCAGTAGTCCAAGAGCATCACCTTCCTGCAGCGAACACGCGTGCTCTGTGCTCCCTTGTCTGCTCATCGCGTCCCGTCCCATCATCCGCAGGCCCCCAAATGTCTGCAAACTGCCAGTGTGCATCCTGCGCATCCTCTGCGTTTAAACGCAGATCCCACTGCCTATGGCTTCTGGCCAGGGAAAGGCGATTTCTATTCACCAGACATGTTGCCAGACGAGCCATCAGTAGTACCTCGACGCTCTGAGAGCAGGGTTTGCCCTCTCATGCGTGCTAGAGGCGAGCGCTGTTCATTTCAGTACTCGGTAGCAGAAAAAGGAACAAAATAGTTGTTTTTTCCAGGCTTTTCCCCTGCCCTCGGTGGGATGCATTTTGCAGAAGCCTGCAGGCTCCGGTCTCCCAGGCGGTGTGATGGCAGGCGCCTTGTCCTGGCCCCGGCTCCCCGGGCAGCCGGCAGGGACAGCT
>NW_009610463.1:1747-5569 GCF_000690535.1 Cariama cristata
CCCGGGCGCTCCCGCGGCCGTACGGCAGCACCCGCTCCCCTGGGAAGCCAGGGGTGCAGAGCGGCTGGGCTGGCAGGAGGGCACTCACCCTCGGTTGCTCACACCTTGGATCCTTACATCTATCAGTTGGATTTCTGCTCATCCTCTTTTGTAATTTTTGCGTTTTGCTGTTTTAACCTGGGAACTTGTCTGCTGGAAACAGAGCAGAGGGAGATGGGGGAGGCCGAGGCAGGGACCTCTGGGACCCCATCTTCACCCCTTCCTCCCAGGACGGGGGTCCCGGGTAGCGCAGGCTGGGCCCTGGTGCACGGGGCACCTTGCGCGTGGGCTTCCACCCACGTCCCAAACGGCACCGATTAGTTACCTACCTGATGCTCCGTCACTTCTGATTTGATTAACCTCTAACCCTTCTCTTTGCACCAACACAACCAAGTCTGAAAGACTGAATGGTGTCTTTTGAAACTCGACCTAAAGGGTGAAATCTCGGTTATGTCCAAATTAATGGGAGCCTTGCCACTGACCTGGGTAGGGCCGGGCTCTTCTCGCCCTAATCTACCCATTGTGCATGTAGGCATGTTGGTGCCTCTCCCGTGCGGCTGAACTCCTCTAGCATTGTTCTGTGAGAACTACAGATAAAAGGAACTGCAAACTAGTATTATTTAAATCACTATAGGTCAGAAAATCAGCTAGAACTTAAAAAAAAAAAAGCAAGCCCAAATCATCACTCATAAAATAAATCAGTTTCTTTAAAATTAGCCTCCTTAATTTTGACATCAATTCTATTTCTGTAAGGTTTGTCTGTTTTGCAATTTTGGTTTTTTATCTGTGTTGTTATATTAAACCCCCTGCTAATAAAATGTCAAATTAAAAAAAAAATTAGTGTCCCTGGTATTGCAGAAAACCAATAAAATAAAACCTTACAAGAGAAGCAAAAGAAAATTTCCATCATTCTCTCCTTAACCAAAATCAAAATTAGAGTGTTATTAGAAATTTCATTAGGATGGAGTAGATTGGTAATGAAATTACATTCCAGCTTTCTACAAACCCAATGTATTAAGTAGGTTTGATCAATGATGTTCACACAATTAATTTTGTCTGATTGCTGAGGATTACTTTATCGACAGTCACATTTCACACTTGTGGGTTTTTTTGTTTCCACAGTAAATTCTCCACGATGTCAGATCACGTGATGGCGAAGCAGGTTTGAAGCCCCAGCTCTCAAAGCAACTTCCAGCGGACCATGACGGGAATCAAGGTAAGGATGTCACCGCTGTTAATTGCGTTCGTTATGGTGGTGCTCGTGGACAACCAACCTCGGGGCAGAGGGCTTGCGCAGGAACCCTGAGCGGTCTCAGGCAGGGATGGAGGGAGACCATGTTAACACTGTTTTTGGGCAGCAGCCTGGAGATACTCGGTGGTCTGATCTGCTCTGCCTTGGTGCTGGGGGGTCTCGGCACCTGTACCTGGGTGTCTTCCTGATGATCTGTGTCTCGAACGTGGGCAGCGCCGGTATGGGTGCTCTGCAGGACCCTTGTTGGTTGGGTGCAGAGCCAGGCTGGGGTCTGGCACCGCTGCTGGGAAGGGTGCGGGGATGCTTGCCTGGCTGGGACAGCCGCTTCCTTGCCGTCAGATGCCTTAGTTCAGTTGCAGTGCTGGTGTCGCCACAGCTGGCAGCACATCTGGAGGCAGCACTGAGGCGGGACGGAGAAGGGGAGGAGGGCAGCGGCTCCGTAAATCACAGGTTGGTTGACGTGAGCTCTCTGCTGCTTGCTCGTTGGGGTCCGTATGGGCTCGAGTTGTTCTGAGCAGCAACAGACCCTGACTCTTTGGGGCTTCGCTGCGTATAGCTGGGTTGTCCTTGTCCGCGGCTGTCGGCGTCATGCAGGCAGGGAGTGTTTCTGGACCCCTCTGTGTTACCCTCCGGCGCATCATGAGGTAATTGGATGACTTTCATGTGAGAAAACGAAGGCATTGATATCATGGGCGCAGAGTGAGGTCTGTCAGGTGCTGCCAGTGTCCATTTACTGTCGGTGAGACAGTCAAAGCTATTTAAGGAATTTTAACGGCAAACTCCTTTTTACATCTAGGAGAATGGGATATCCTCCAGAAACCTTGACCATCCCCTCTTCAGTCTTTACTGAGCTCTTGCTCTAAGTTGTGTCGTTATGGGTGTCCTGCAAAGGGTGTGAGGTGTCCTGGCTGCGGTGTGCGGGCTGATGCTTGGCTGTTCCCTGGCTGCTGAGCAGGAGGATGCTTCCCCACCCTGGCATTGCCTTGGGCAGCTTTGCTCCTTCTCATACACCGCAGGGTGAGACAACATCTTTTTAAAAGAACAAGTAGTAAACGACTATAGGTGTTACCTGCCCTGCATCTGTTTTCAGGTGAGATCTGGGTCCACGCTGTGCTTGGAGCGCCTGCGTTGCCAGGGAGCCTGGCAGGGCCTCCCAACTCAAAGGATTTTTGCATGATTTGAAATGCAAAGGTGTGAGAGAAAGAGATGCTTGATCTCTGGGTGTAAAAAGTGCCCATTAGAACATTCAGATTCATTTCAGAAGTCATTTTTAAACCTTAAGTTAAGAAAAATGTCTGGAATTATGTACTTTAAAAAGCTACAAAAACTGAATAATAATATTAGAGCTTGAAATTAGCTTTTTTCCCCCCTCTTCTACCTGCATTGATCTACTGATGGGTTATCTGGGCCTCAGCAGCAAGTTCCTTTTGTTTCTCTCTGAGAATTATGCATTTATTATCATTTGAGTTGCAGGGAGGATCTGGTTCCATGGGTCGGGTCTCTGTGTCTTAGAAATGACCCTGGGTTTCAGCTGCTCCAGCTAGATTTTACCTGCAGGACTCCCTGGAAAGCTTCAGTAGTTCAAGACCTGGAAAGGAAAAACCGTGTTTCTTTTTGTAGGGCTAATCTTTACTGTATTTTAGGTACTTTCTGCTGAGTACCCAGATGTATGTTTTCAGTGCTGAGGAAGGGAGGAGATGCCCCACAGGGGGATCGGCTCCCTGCACGGGAGCGGGGTGGAAGAGCAGGGACACACCGTGCTCCTGTCCCAGCCTCTGGATGCTCCTTTCTCTGTGTACACACAACAAAGATACCGGGATCTAATTTTTAGAGATGAGACATCTCATCTGTCAGAAGCTGAATGAATTAGAATAAGAGTATGCCTTTTTTTTTTTTTCCCCCTTAAAACGGCCCAAAGTTTTTATCAAGATGCCATTTATCAGCAGTGCTACCAACCGCTAGCAGTAGGCATCCTGCCAATCATTTTATGGAAATAGGGAAGGACTTTAATGTTTGGATGCCCATCTGAATCGACTCTTGTTCATGTCAGCAGATCTGATGTGAAAGCAAAGGTGCCCCTATGCAGTCTAGTTACCATCAAACCTGTAAGTGTCAGCATTTTAAAGGCAAGGAACACAATGCTGATGGTGGGCAATGTCACTGGTTTAACCTATTTCAAAGACATTAGCTCCTGCGGTCTTTTTCTGCTCCTTGTCTCTCAAGGATTAGTTATGCCCAAAGTGCACCTGCTCACTTAATCTCTGCAAATAATTATGGAGATACCTGCTTATCACCATCTTCTGCTCTTAACAAGTTCATTCATCTCAGCTAGTTAGTTGCAAACATAGCCAATGGCTATCTAACTTAGTCTTTAAATTCCGGGATCTCGCGTGGTCCTTTAAAAAGCAGCGTTTTGACGGAGCTGCCGAAGTTACCGTCCTGCTGCGGAGGGCTCCGGCAGGCAGCTCTCCCAGCCTGCCCGCACCGGCCGGAGGCTAAGCCGGCCGCACATCCCCCCACCCGGACACCAC
>NW_009610463.1:5637-12065 GCF_000690535.1 Cariama cristata
GCCACGGGCAAAGAGACAGTGCTCAAACCTGAGTCACCTGGTGCCCAAACCACCGGGTGTGCTGGTTGAAGAGCCAGGATGGCACCGGGGGACTCCAGCGCAGCGTGACCGATGTTAACCACAGGGTAGGAGGGCTAATGCTGTCGTGTTGCTTGGGAAAACGCAAAGGTGTCATGCTATCCTGAGCACGTGTATGCTATCGCCCGCGTGGGCTCTCTGGGCCGTTTTCCCAGAGCAAAGTTCAACCCGTCTCAAGACACCCTGAACTCCGGTGCAGCGGGCTCTGCCCGTCCTGACCGAGGTGTAGCTGAAGGTAGGAGAATCAGCACCGTTAATCTCCACGGCTGTAGGACGAGCCTTTCAGCTGAGCACCTTCCCCGGTGGGAGCGGTGAGTGGAGCTGAGCTCTCGGCCGCGTCCCGTTCCCACCTTTGCCTGCCCCTGGCGGTGTTTGGTTTTGGGTAAGGAGTCACGCCGGGCTCTGACCTGGAGCCCTGTGTCTGGCGGGTGCAGGAGCTTAATTCCTAGGGTCTCTGCTGGAGAACTCGGGAGAAAAAGGAGCTGCAGTGTCTGGAGGCAATGCACGTTTCTGAAGCCAAGCTGTATCACAGCACGGAGGTGACGTTTCCATACGTACCTAAACCTGGGCTGTGCTTCTGTTAGAGGTGCGAGGTCTGGCTGAACACAGATGTGCCATGGAAACGCAGGTGCAAATTCAGTGGGAGGCGTCTGAGAACACCCCAGGAAAGCAGGACTCTGTCCTGCCCCACCGAAACACCCGGAGGCTGAACCAGCAGAGAGGGGCAGAGCCCCGCGGGAGGCTGTTAGAAAGCAAAGGGGTCAGCTCTGCTCCGACAGCGGACTTTTGGGTGGGCAGTATTAGGCACCTCACCATAATGGGAGGGGACTGGCTGGACTGGGCAGGGTGATGTGCTGGAACTGGGCAGCACCTCCGGGCTCACCGTCTCTGTCCCCGTGCCTCCTCCCCTCTTTGCCTTCTCTGTTTCCCTGGTCACTTCAAGCTGTGCCTGATTTGGAGCAGGGATTTCTGGTGGTGCCGAACACCGCAGTGCCGTGCAATCAGCGTTTCGTTCTCCTGATGATTTCCACAACTGTCTCGGGGATGCAGGAGGCTGAGCCGGGCACCGCTGCTGCCCGGGCACAGGGCTGTGCCTCCCCGACGCCGTCCCTCTGCTCTGCAGGCATCTCCGTCCCCTCCCTGCCCTCCATTTGCATAGCATTTCCATCAGCTTTTGAAGGTCGGGGTTTTTTTGGAGGTGACCCGAAGGGATGCTGGTGCCGGGCGGGCAGCGGTGCGGCGCAGGGAGGTGGATGTGGGCAGCACCAGCAGCGTGGCCGGCCTGGCACCGGCACTGCCGCAGCTGTTGACACCAGAAGTGATTAACATGGGTAGGACAGTGAGAGGGAAATAAATAACATCCTAATCTCTGGCACCATCATTCCTTTGATGAGAACAAAAAATATGAAGACTGAAAGATCAAAATAACTGTATTAGAGCATGAAAAGGGAAATGCTCTTTTAACCACCGCTGTTCAGATATATCTCCTTAGATCTGACATGCTGTAATATATTTGTAACACAGATATATATTAAGGGGTAAAGCTGGTGATTAATTTGCTTTACCTTTTCAGAGCATATACATAAAAACCTACATTAGCAGAATTAGCATTTTACCTGTCTTTGAAGACCTTTGCTTTGAAATGTACAAAGTGTTGTCGATTTTATGTCCCTCAGAAGAATAAGAGTTATTTTTTTCATGAAGCTTCCCCCGGCCCACCTCCTCCCTGGTTTGTGTGCGTGGTGCAGGCAGATGCTCCGGGCTCTGTCTCTAATTACTGCATCACCACCCTCCGGGGCATTGCTTTAGCTGCTGCCCATATTCACCCCTCTTGACTCATAATTGCTGTTGAAGCTTCTGAGACTAGAGATCAAAGTATTCATGTCATTCATGTTTCTGTCAAAGGTCTTATCGTCAAAGCGCCAACTATATTTCGAGAGATGTCTTCTTAAGAGCAACAGACAAACTTGGCTTTGCTTTTTTTTTTTCCTCCTCCTCCTTGCAATGTTGCTGCAAGGCAATGCGGGCGCACGGCGGAGGAAGGCAGCAAGGGGACTGCCCCAGTCCTGCATCCCTGGCAGTTTAGTTACTGATTGTTAAGGAGCATCGTCCCGACCAAAACTGCTATTCCAAATTTCTTTCTTTGTCTGACCAACTCCGTCCTCCCTGACCGAAGATGGAAGGATGCTAGAGCTGGCGTTGTCTCGTTTGCTGCCTGCGTTTCGCTCGGCTTCCCCGGAGAGCCAGGGCTGCGGGATGGGGCCCTCGCAACTCGGACCCGGCCGTTCTCCTAGTCCTTGTCTGGATATCGGCTCTCGCCGTACGCCCAGACTGAGAGCTCCTCTGGACCACCCTTGCTGGCCTGCTATCGCTGCGTTTCCTTTTGCGGAGAGGTTTGACCTCCGATCAAAACATTAGATGATAAAAAACATCTTTGTGGTTTTTAATATAATCTAAGTTTGGGTTCAGACATCTTAGCGGAAACATTAGGCTTTATTTGTCTTGTTTTCCTCTGCGAAAGAGACCGCACGGTTCAGGCTTGCAGGGATGCCCAGCCGGCCGGTGCTGGCGGAGGGCGGGCGACGATGCCTCCCCTGCAGGGCCTGGGGCCACGACTCGGCAGCACGCACCCCCCCGGGGCTGCCCCTGCGAACACTCTCGCACTCCACTCCGTAGTGCCTTGTGAAATAAATAACTTCCTCGCTGCTCATAAATCCTCTCGGAGCGGCGTGCGTTAAACCCAGCTGGCGCGTGCGGACGCGCGCCCAGCCACGCTCTCTTCGGGGTGCGTCACTACCCCAGACGATGCGGGGCCCTCAGCCCTCTCTGCAGAGTAAAGGCGGACGGCGCTGCCTTGCTGGGCAGATTCCCCTATCCCAGGATCCTCTATCCAGGGGCTGCTGGTTTAACTTTCCGTTCCTGGCTGCGCTGGGTACCGAGCCCGCCCGGTCTTGCAAAGGCTTCAACTGCCCGGACTTTTCTCAGCTCTCTAGCAGCTGTCGGTGTGAAGTTCCCAACTGCCTTTAAGGGGAGAAACTCGAGGGAACTCGCAAGCGTGAAAGTCCGTGTCCGGACACACGTGCTGGGAAAAGGAGAAAAGTGCTCTTGGGTGTGTTGATCACCTGAAAGGAATAATCCCCGGCCAGCTCTGTCCCACTTCTCCACTCGCTTTCCTGTCCGGGGCGGGTGCGTTCAGATGCTCTGCAGTTGTCTTTGTCCTGCCTCGATTTCTCCTTGAGACCTGTGAGCTGGGAGAAGGGGTTGTCTGAATTCCTTAATCCTTTATTTTTGCGATGTGAATGAGTGCAAATGTCTGTCACAGCCCTGAGAAACGCAGGTGGGTCGTCCCAGCGTGCCAAGGCTCCGCGGTGCTTCTGTGCTCTACAGCACTGCATTTTTTCTTCTGTGTTTCTATGTTCTTCGTTATTAAGTGATTTCTGGGTGAAGACAGTCACTTTGGACCTTCCATGCACCGATCCCAGAGGCGTTTTAGGGAAGAAGGATTGCAGCGTGGGCCTATATTTAATGTCATGAAAAGTCCTTTCTTCTAGAAGATCATAACCAAACCTTGAGCTCAGAATACCCTGAGCGCGTTCAAAGGGCTGGGTGGGGGCTGAGGGTTAGACTTTGCCCCGTTGTGAGCAGATTCAGAGGCTTTTCCACCTGCCAGGGCTCCCCGGGTGCCCCGGCTGGAAGGGTGGAGGCGAACCTCAGCCCTGCTGAGGGTGCGGGTGGAGGAGCCGAGCCGGGGGGTGGGCGCAGGAGATGCCCCGGCACCCACCGACCCAGCCGGCACGCGGGGAGAAGCAGAGCAGCACCGGTCCCTGCCCGCCGCAGCAACTTCTGATGAGTTTCTCTTTCAGAGTCCTCAGAATTGGGAGCAGGAAAAGAACTTTATAAAATTCTCCACGACCAGTCGAGCGGAACCTATTTTCTCTCACAATGCAATTAACGGCACCAACATTTACAAAATATGATTACAAGCACTTTGGTTAAGTAGAGGAAAGTATATTAGATAGCAGCGAGGGGTTGATCTTAATGTGCATTTTTTCGAGAGACTTGCATTTTCTTTGTGCAAATAAAGAGGCCCTAAATTCTCCATAGGCACTAAAATCAATGCAGTGGAACCATGATAACAAACACAGGCTCCACTTTTTGCTACATCCCCCAATTAATTAAGCCTTTCACGGGCATGTAATTAGGAACATTAGCAAGTCATAAAATTGCCGTGAGTCTCTAAATTATGTGCTGGCCCTCAGCAATTTGTTTTTAATTCCTTTTGAAGACAATGGCACTGCGGGGTCCCATAGATCTTCATAGCAGCCTACTGTTTACTTCTTTATGGCTCTATGAAGATCTAACTGTTTTCTACTGCTCCCAGATGCACCCGCACTGTTTTCTTGTGCGTTTTCATTACCTGAGTTAGATTTAAAGGGAAACGGCATCGGCGTGCCCCCCGACCGCCCCGCCGGCGCGGAGAGCAGAGCAGAGGGGGAGAGGAGCGGAGCGAGGATGCTCGCCTGGAGTCCAGGCTGCTAATCAGCCAGCAGCCGCCGCCACAATTTATGCACTTTTATGTAGACTTGTGCGAAGCTGCAGAAATAAATAAATAAATAAATGGGAATCATTTCGGGGGAAGGTTTATTTCCCTGTTATTGTGATTTACTCCTCCTTGATGAGAGTGTCTCTTTCACAGCGGAGGCGCAGAAAAACATTTGTACGCTCGCAGGGTCAAGAACAGGAGAAAGAAGTAAATAGTGGAAGCAAATTGTTTTTCCTTCCGAAATATCCTGGGTCGTTTACAGCTGACAGGTCACCATGATAATACCTAGACACGTGTTCTAATAGCAGGATTATATCCTGATGGATATACGTAGCCAGCTGACTATTTTTTAACTGATTTTTGGGTTTAATGCATCAGTCTTGGGCGGTAGAAGGAGATGCTGAGCCGCCCAGCAGCATGCAGCTCTGGTGCCCAGTGTGGGCCTGTCCCGGTGTTACCGCTCAGCACCCCGGTAATGCCGGCAGCCGTTGCTCACCACGCTTGCTTGTTCTCCCGAGCACTGGTGATCCGAGTCAATTAATGTTGTTGAGGTTGAAAACAGGTTTAGTGATAATAATAAGCAGAGACTGTGATAAAAAAGGTGAATTCTGGCTGGTCTCCCAGGCCAGCACGGGGAAGGGTTGCAGGGTGCGGTACAATGCACCGCTCGAGCACACCACTAGGTTACGTGGCACAGACCATCTGATGCGTTTCAGTGTTAGCCAGGGCCAAAAGTTGCCTTTGGTGGGCTGCTTGGCCCAGAACCGCAGGGGAGAGAGCTGCAGCACAAGTACAGAGCAGAGAGCATCTTCCTTCCAGCCACGGTTGCGCCGGAGCTTGTGGCCATCCCTCCCCAGGACTCCTGGCTGCCTTTTGCCCTGTCCTTCCTCCCTTTGGGCATCCAGGTGCTCCCCTCCCCTTCGGGCAGTAGCAAAACGTCTGTCGCTGATGTTTTAATGCAAAGTGGAGAATGTGTTATTGCTGGACCAGGGGATGTGTCAAAAAGCCGCAACTCAGAAGGAAAACCATCCCCAGAACACCGTATCTTCGCTACCTCTTTCACTGCCTCATTCAGCTTTGTTTTGGTGCTGGAAAAAATAGGAGGCTGAGCATATTGTAACACTGTGCCTTTGGTGTAAAGTAGCAGCCACTGGACGGAGGGCGTAGACATGGATTCATCAGTTGGTAGTAAGAGAGAAATTAGGGGAGGGGGAGCATCTGCAGTGTGGTACACCAGAATACTTAGGAACAAAGTGATGCTCAAAGGATGCCTGAAGTGCAGAAAGAGAGTGGCTCAGTAGCTTCTCTTGTGAAATCCGTTTGCGTTTCGGTGAAATCCTGACTCCTGCGGGATTGCAAGGTCCTGCTGGGGCAAAGAGGGCCAAGCTGTTTCCCGCAGCAACTCCCAAGTCTGGAGGAGGGGGAGCAGCGTACAGTGCCGTCTGCTCCGTAGGTGGGATGGGATTTGTTTCTGGTCCACTGGCTTGGGAGCACCATGTCATGTGCTAAAATTTCAGCTTCCAAGATAAAAATGTTTTCTGTGTCCCTGTGGGTGCATGGTTTTGTGAGTTTACTGTACAAAGAGGGAAGAAGCGTGCATGAAGGGCCAGCAAACAAAAAAATCCCCCAAAGCCAGACAGAGGGACCAGTCCTGTGGCCACAATACAGGTTCTCAGGTGAGGCTGGCTCCTGGCTTTGTGCCTGTGCCTTGCACAGGGTGTGCCCTTGGCACTGACACGGCACGAAGTCCTGGACAGAGGGGACCGATGCAGTGCCATGCTCGGCTGCCCCAGCCTACATCCACAGC